>NC_077230.1:453306452-453508284 GCF_027887165.1 Monodelphis domestica
AGTGGGTTGGCATCCAAAAAACTGGCCATTTTCTAGGAGGAAGTTTCTTGAGTTCATTTCTTCTGTGGTTGTTGTCCAATGAGAAACCTCTTCTGATAGGCTGAGGAGGGAATTGATGATGACATCATGGGAAGCATATATTGGCTTTTGGGACAAGGAGTGGGTTTTTTCCCCCCTTTTTTCTCCCAAAAATGCTCTAGCTCACATCTCTCAGGTGCAGCTGCCACTCAGGTTATTTTTAGCATCCGGGCTGTGTTAGAAACCATGAGCAGTTTTTAATAAAATATCATTTGTCACAATACTAAGAGCCATGAATGCACTTGCTTAACCACAAAAATGTCCAAGCTAAAGGACCTCCACCCATCTGCCTGATGAGTAACGCCAACATAGGGAAGGAAATCACCCAGACCTCCACCCTCTAACATCTCTCCTTCACACGACCCTGGGAAATAAGCCTACTATTACCTGTTTTATGATCTCTTAGTCACGCACTGGGTATACTTCTTGTTAATGGAAATGACCTTTTGCTTTGCCCCTTCTTGTGACCACCCATGGAAAATGCCAAATTATTTTAGGATCCCCGTGACCCTTTGTCACTTCCCTTGGTTGCCCAACACTGGATGGTTGTCTAATTCTACTTGTTGGTAGAGCTTAGGTGGAGACCTTCCCATATGTTGCCTCAGAGTTGTTGGTGTGACTATGTAACCACCATTGAAATGATGCACTTTGTTCTGTATTGTCTAGACCATCTGTGGAATTTGGGTTATAAAAATCTGTGCTGTGCAGCAAGGAGGCACCTTAGATCATGAGGCAGATGTGATGTCCCATTCATTAAGGGGGGTGAGGTCCCTCTAATAAATGGTTATTGGCGCAGAGTCCTGCCTCAATGGTTTGATTATAGATTGACCAAAATTTTTGTTGTGACAATAAAAAGATGACTTGAATTCAGGAAAACTTTCATTCAAATCCTACCTCTGATACATATGAGCTGGAAGAGTCTGTATAAGTCATTGAATATGTTATTTAATTTTGGAACAAGTTTTTATTTCTTAAGTATTTCCCAACAACATGTAAAAATTAACATTAATTTTTTTACATTTTGAGTTCCAAATTCTCTCCCTCTATCCACCCCTTGAGAAGGCAATATTATGCTCAATATGTGAAGTCATGCCCAACTATTTCTATATTAGGCATATTGCATAAAAGGACACATACACACACTGAGAAAATAAAGTTTGAAAAAAATCTGCTTCAATCTGCCCCTGAAGATTCATCAAAACTTTAATCAAGGAGACAAGGACCCAAAGCTGCCAGCTTGAGTGAGCTTCTCTTTTAAGAGCAAACAGAAAGGCCCAGCCCAGACCTTGGATGGGCAGGAAGGTGATGACATTGGAGAGGTCTCTTTAAAAGAGAAGGAAAGAAGGAAGGGAGGAAAGGAGGAAGGAAAGGAGAAAGGAGGGAGGGGAGAGAGAGAGAGAGAGAGTGAGAGGAGAGAGAGAGAGAGAGAGAGAGAGAGAGAGAGGAAAGATGAGAGAGAGAAAGAAGAGAGAGAGAAAGAGAGAGAGAGAAAGGAAAGGAAGAAGAAAGAAAGAAAGAAAGAAAGAAAGAAAGAAAGAAAAGAAAGAAAGAAGAAAGAAAGAAGAAAGAAAGAAAGAAAGAAAGAAAGAAAGAAAGAAAGAAAAGAAAGAAAGAAGAAAAGAAGAAAGAAAGAAAGAAAGAAAGAAAGAAAGAAAGAAAGAAAGAAAGAAAGAAAGAAAGAAGAAAGAAAGAAAGAAAGAAAAGAAAGAAAGAAAGAAAGAAAGAAAGAAAGAAGAAGAAAGAGAAAAGAAAAAGTTAAACTGGAAGGGAGGGGCTCAGAAAGGGAATACTAATTTCTAAACTAATAATTAAATGATCCAATGCTAATAGTATTTTTCCCTCATTCCCCTCTTTAATTCACTATGGGACACAGTCTTTTCAATGAATCACTAACTAAAACAGGATGACAATTACAAGTTTTAGGACTGACTCACCAGACCTCTAAGTCCTAAGGATACGAAACATTTCCTCAAGGGTTTTTAAACTATGAAACTTAAGTGCTTTACCATGATTGGGAATAGCAATAAGGACCAAGAGTGAGAGACAGACAGACCACTTGCCCATTGACAGATATTATTGGGGGAAGTCTTCTTTGGCAAACAGTCCTTTCTTTAGAACAGAAAATGTTTCTGATTTAGCCACTAATATCCTGGTTTCAGAAATCCTTGCACCATTGTCTAATTATGCTCATACCATCGTGAGATACTTGAAGGATCTTCTCTCACCAGGAATACAGAACGGTCCGTGGGCAGATGACAAGCCCCAAGTGCACTTTATGCACTTTATTCTTTTTAGGTTAAAGACTATAATTTCAGGATGAAGAGCTAAGATCTTTCATGCCTATATTTTAGTATAGTAGCTCAAATGTGTTCCAGTATTAGCCTATAGGTTGAAAATGTAATACTGTGTTAATATCTCCTATTGATCACCAACCATGACTATAGACATTTGCTATGAAAAGAAAAAGAGGGGCATAACTAGAGGGAGGTAAAATGCTCCCATACCTTGATGGTAATTCTAGGCAAGAGTCCTATAGGTAAGTCCCAACTATCCTTAGAATAGTAACCAAGTGGGAAAACTTTCCATTCAAGAGGAAATACCATACTGGTGGAATTAAACCAGGACGGTCTTACTTCATCCCATGCTAAAACCAATCTCAATCTCCTAGCTTTCCCTTGAGACAGAACTCTATCTAGAGTCCGCAGATGTCATGCTGCTAGCATTATGGATCATTGGATCAATTGATGATTATACCTGGAATCAGACTCAGAATTACATCAATTACAGTCCCAGAAGATGTAATCTTAAGCAGCAAGTTTTACTAATCCCAGTTAAGGTTTGGATAAAAACTATTCGCCTGCTATAATAAATCAGTTTATCAATAAAAGTGTAAGGCCTTTAAAATTTCCTCAACATCCTTTTCCTTTACTAGTCCATACTTCTCTTGATGGGGAGGTACACTCAAGATCTACGTGCTTCAAATTCCAACCATATTTTAGACTACAAGCCCCCTCTGAATTTTCTTTTAAATTTTAGCATATATCACTATTTTTAAAAACCAATAATTTACTCTAAAGGACCAGCCTGCAGTCCCTATCTTATTTTTACCTGTGGGTAATAACCTGAGAAGGAGAAGGGAGACTAAGGAAATAGGTGAATAATAAAGATTCAGAAACAACAAGTTAAAACACATGGGGAGTGGTATGAACTCCTTAATATTTCCCTTGGATAATTAATTAAAGGGAAATATGAGGAATAAGAAAACACATGGGGATTAATGACTCCTTAATGCCTCCTATGGACAAGAGAGTCCGAGCATTAATAGGAAGCATGGGGGCAACAGCGTCATGAGGAAAGAGAGATCAGCAGGAAAGATAGGCCAGAGCAATCAGAAGATCCAGGGAAGTAAGAGAGAGATTCGCGCTTGTTCCCCAATATTTATTGGAGGTTTTAGGAATGTGGATTGGGAGGTGATCAATGAATACGTAACATGGCATAGGTCTTAACATTGGTTGAATTGACAATGACAAGATCAAAGAGGTGGAGATTAATCCAACCCACTTTTGCAAATGAATGTACTTCGAAGCCAGGGCAGTGTGGCTGTTAAGCCCAGGAATTTGCCTGTCCTTTGGACTGTTGCTTTCCATACAATGACATCAAGTGATCTGACCATGAGTATTAGTATATTGAATATACAGGATACAATATCAATACATCAATCATACTTCCAAGATGCTAAGATGCCTGGTATGCTACATTTACAAATATAATGGACTTCTCTACCAGCAGCAATGTAATGATCCAGGACAATTCTGAGGGACTTATGAGAAAGAACTGTGGGAGCAGACATGCAGAAGAAAAACAACTACTAGATCACATGGGTTAATGGGGATATGACTGGGGATGTAGACTCTAAGTGATCAGCATAGTGCAAATATCAATAATATGGAAATAGGTTTTGACCAATGACACATGTAAAACCTGGTGGAATTGTGTGGTCGACTATGGAAGGGGGCTGAGGAGAGGGGAGGAAGGGAAGGAAAGAGCATGAATCATGTAACCATGGAACAATCTTCTAATTAATTAATTAATTAAAGAAAAATTTTCAATTTAAAAAATGATTTATCAAAACTTTCTACTTTCCTGGCTGTATAATTAATTTCAACTTAAGTGATCTTTTAAACTACTTTACCTTATCACCACTAAATTCTGTTGAGTTATTAGGTATTCTCTTAGAGAATAAAGCACCTACAATCTCTCATTCTCCCAGAAGGAGATAGAACTTGCACTGCCTATTCTAATTCTAATATATGAAGAAATTTATGGGGAAAATTCCTCTAAAACCCATTAAGATGGGGGCAGCTGGGTAGCTCAGTGGATTGAGAGCCAGGCCTAGAGACAGGAGGTCCTAGGTTCAAATCTGACCTCAGACACTTCCCAGCTGTGTGACCCTGGGCAATCCACTTGACCCCCATTGCCTAGCCCTTACCACTCTTCTGCCTTGGAGCCAATACACAGTATTAACTCTAAGGGTCTAAAAGTAAACAAACAAACAATCAAGCAACAGACAAACTAATGAATGAATGATGAATGAATGAATGAATGAATGAATGAATGAATGAATAAAACCCATTAAGATGTTCTTAGTAATTACAAAACCTTCAGGAGTCCTAAAGTGGCCCACAGTCCTATTAAAACACTGGAAGAAGGGCTCTTAGACTTCTCAGCCTTAGATGCAGCCCCAAAAAGGTTTGTTTGACTGCCCAGTTAATAATCAAGGTCTGTTATTGCTGTCTACAAAGATCATTTCCAAGCATTTTTTTCCAAATGAAATCATATCTACTCTCTTCTCTTTTCTGTTTGCATACTCTTCACTTTTAGAATCTGGAGAGGGCTAATATTCCAATTATTTTAAACATTAATTTTAAATTGATTGATTTTTAAACATGGACTAAAATATACCTTAGGAAACAAAACTTACTTTTAATGTTTTCAACACATTTCCTGACATCAGCTGTTAGTTGAGGAAATTAAATTATAGGGAACAAAATGTCATCAGAGAGCAGGAAATGGTATCTCTAAGTCTGTCCAGGAAATCTTGTCCCCAGTTCTTCACAGAGGAATTTAGGTATAAGAAGAAAGGAGTGCCCTTAAAAAAAGATTTGTGGGAGTTAAAATGATAGAAAAGAGGGTGAAGGGAGCACCTAGAGAAAAGTAAGGTCTAGGACAGTGTTGGTGAAGACCCGGCAAATGAGCAAATCCAGCACTTGGGGAGCTTCTCCATTCCCACTCTTTCCCAGGGACATTTTTGCATGTCCCACCCCTCTGTCCAGTCACCCAAAGCAAGCACTTACTCCCTTAATTCTCTGGTAATGCAGGGGCTCACAGACAGCTTGAAATTGACCTCTGGGCACTCAAACTCGGAAAGGTTCACCAACTAGGGTCTATATCTAGGGACAAAAAAAAATCTATCTTTGAGCTCCATCTCCTCCTCCTTCATGCATTATGGCTCCTTAGAAATCCTATTTCCCTTTTCATTTCTAGGGCCCTGTTTTCTCTTTCTACAATTTTGAGTAATATGGTCTTTTTTCCCCCTGCAGTTAGATATCTTAGATGACCTAACCGCCTTTTGTATTTCAATTTTCCCTAATTCAGTTGGTTGTTCATCTAAGGAATCTCTTTTGACATGCAGTTTTTGCTGTTCTTAGTTTCCATTAAAAATATCTTAAATGTGACTTACCCTTAAATCTTTCTGTTTAATTTCTGTATCTTTTTTTTTTTTGTGTGGCCAATAATCTCTCCTGAGGGACCAACTAGTGTTATTTTATCAGGAGACTATTAATTAATCCCAACTGAGACTTGAGTGATATGTCCTTTAAGCATCAAAGACTTACTGTCTGCCTTTGATCCAGCCATAGCACTGCTGGGTTTATATACCCCAAAGAGATCATAAGGAAAAAAGACTTGTACGAGAATATTCATAACTTCACTCTTTGTGGTGGCCAAAAATTGGAAAATGAGGGATGCCCTTCAATTGGGGAATGGCTGAACAAATTGTGGTATATGTTGGTGGTGGAATACTATTGTGCTCAAAGGAATAATAAAGTAGAGGAATTCCATGTGAACTGATGCAGAGCGAAAGGAGCAGAACCAGGAGAACATACTGATATACTGTGGTAAATCAAATGTAATTGACTTCTCTACTAGTAGCAATGCAATGATCCAGAACAATTCAGAGGGACATATGAGAAAGAACACTATCCACATCCAGAGAAAGAACTGTGAGAGTAGAAACACAGAAGAAAAACAACTGCTTGATCACATGGGTCAGTAGAGATATGATTGGGAAAGTGAACTCTAAAAGATCACCCTAATTGTAACCTCCCGGCCTGCGAGAGGCTGCAAGGGGAGAGAGAAGATAGAGATAGAGTAGAAGTTTTAGATCCCGCGAAGGGCGTGAACGAGCCGACTTTAGAGATGTGAATAATTGAGTCAGTAGACAATTATTTTTAAGAGCCACAGCTGCTCCGACCACTGGGCTATCCAGGCTAACCCACCCAATGGTCTCAATTTAACACTACACTGGTCAGAGGATAATGCTAGCTCAGATGGAAAGGAGATCGGAAACTAACGGAGGTAGATAATGCTAGGTAGCATTAGGAGAAAGAGAGGAAGTAAGGCAGGCCTGGCCTAAAGACCAGGCCTTAGTGAGAAAGATAGAGAGGAGAGAGACAGGGGAGAAGATGCTCCTTATCAAACCTGTGGATGTTCTTCAAGTGGGCGGAGCTGACTGTGGCTCCTTTATTTATAGTCTTGACAGCTCAATACATATTGAACAGTTATATGATACCTCAATACATATGGATGAGTTACCTGGGGTATTCCCATTGGATAATGCAACTTATGACAAGGTGAAGGTGGGGTTATTATCCCCGGGAGAGTGAGACAAAGGAAAGCAAGGTTTCGCGCCTAAACTTCAGCCACGCTGGCAATAAAATTTATTGCCATGCACAGGATGGCCATGTGCTCACTCACATTCCTTGTCTCCCCATAATGTCTATGGGCTGGACTGCTACACTAATGCAAATATTAATAATATGGAAATGGGTCTTGATCAATGACACATGTTAAACCCAATGGAATATGTGTCAGATACAGGAAGGGGGTGGGGGAGGGGAGGGAAAGAACACGAGTCTTTTAACCATGGAAAAATATTCTAAATCATCTAATTAAATAAAATTTAAAAAAATTTAGGAATCAAAGTCTTGGGACATTAAAAAAAAATCCATGAGGCATGAGCCAGAGGACTCGCTTATCTTCTATGAATGAGTTCACAGGACCCTTCTTACTCAATCAGAGGTACATAGTCAATAATTTCCATTCTCTGATCAGGAAAAAGCATGAAACAAAGAAATAGACAAATTTGCTATTTTTGATTAGGGAAGGAGAGGGAGAGAGAGAGAGAGAGAGAGAGAGAGAGAGAGAGAGAGAGAGAGAGAGAGAGAGAGAGAGAGAGGGAGGGAGGGAGGGACAGAGAAAGAGAGGGATAGAGAGAGAGAGAGAGAGAGAGAGAGAGAGAGAGAGAGAGAGAGAGAGGAGAGAGGAGAGAGGAGAGAGGAGAGAGGAGAGAGAGAGAGGAGAGAGAGAGAGAGAGAGAGAGAGAGAGAGAGAGAGAGAGAGAGAGAGAGAGGAGAGAGAGAGAGAGAGGAGAGAGAGAGAGAGAGAGAGAGAGAGAGAGAGAGAGAGAGGGAGAGGGAGAGGAAGGGAGAGAGGAGAGGGAGAGGGAGAGAGAAAGGGAGGGAAGGAGGGAGAGAGCAAGAGTATGACCATCAAAGCTCCTCAGATAGAAAATATAATTTTCTCAACATCCTCCCCCCAAAAAAAGAATAATTTTGGAGAGTGCCCTGGAAATCAACTCAACATCTATTTGTGTAGGAAGATAGGAATTCCTCAGCAAGATCTTTTTTAGAACCCCCAATTTTAAAAAATCCTTACCTTCTGTCCTAGTAACTCTAAGACAGAAGGGCTAGACAAACAAGGTTAAGATATTTGCCCAGAGTCATACAGCTAGAAAGTGTCTGAGGTCAAATTTGAACCCAGATCCTCCTGACTCTAGGCCTGGATTTCTATCTACTGTGTTATCTAGCTGCAACCCCCACAACCTATTTTCTGAAGGTCTCCTTGAAGTTTAAGAACCCAATTACCTTCAAGGTTCAATCTCCCTATCCCATTTAATGCATATGGCTCCAGTGAGGCAGAGACCATGTCTGCAAGTGAAAGTGTGCCAGCCAGACCATCCTGGCCACATAGAGGATGATACTAAATGGCAATGCTGTTGCCTGGAGATTACTCCAAGAGGTACCAGGATCATCTATGACCAAAAGGTTTTATTGGAATGTCATAACCCTCCTATGGCTAAAATGCCTTTGCAGATACTCTCATCTCTCTAAGTTTTCAACAACTTACCTGAGCTATTGACTTAACCACAGAGGTTGGACATGTGCCTTTGTATAACAGAGACCTTTGGATGGATTTCTCAACAGTATCACAGGCAACAGAGAAGGAGAAAGTCGCTGACTTCTGGGTACAACTGTAAGCAGATGTAGATAGAGAATCTTCAGGCTTCCTGAGTAGCAGGTCTGGTGATTCCTGAGGCTTTTGCCTTGGACAGGGATTGGACTCTTGAGGTCTCTTAGAAGGCTGTGATTTGTAAGGCTTTGGCTTCAAACTTGATTGAACAGGAGAGATTTCCTGTTGTTGGAACTGGGTCAGGAAGACCTTGTTTTGTTGGAAGTGTTTCAACAGAGGCTTATGGCCCCTCTCCCAGAGAAAGGAGCTCATTTTCATTGCTGTTTCCACCAGGGGTGCTAAGTGAGGCTTTGGAGCTCCTTTAGTTGACTTGCCTGGTGGCATCCTTTTTGGGTAAGGGCATTTGGTGTTCAATATCACTTGTGAGGAGTGGGCTGGTAGAGAGGGCCATTCCTCCAAAGGTCTCTTCCTGACTGATTGGGAACATGCAGAGCAACAGGAATGCTGGAAAGAAGCCAAACACATCAGTTCTTCTGATGCCCCACCCTCCTCCTTCTCTTGGCCACTAGGTATTGTGAGATTTAAAATGGTTAAGCCCATAAACTGTAGTGAGTTAAAATGGTGTAAGATATAAATTGTGATAGATATAAGAGAGGGTGAGTAAATTTGACCGCAGAAATATGTTTCACTACAGTGTCTTGGGTTTTAAATCAAATATAAGGTGGTCACCAGGGAAATATTCCCAATTATTCAAATAACCAAGTCAATTGGGTTTTATAGAGATTTTAATTAACAATACAATGAGTAATCAAAGAAAGAGAGAGAGAGTAAGAAAGGAATAAGTATGAAGGGCCTCAAGCCAATATGGCCTAGACCTGAGTCTTAAAAGAGAAATCAGTCAGTTTTTTAACACTCACCACAAGGTCTGACTAAACAAGGATTCTAGTAACACCAGGCCAATTCCATCTCAGCTGGCTTCACCAGAGAGCCTTCCGGCCAGAGACTGTTCCAAAGGGCCTCTCTCCAGAGCCTCCAGAGGGACAGAGTCCCCTTAGAGGAGCTCCAGGGAGACCTCCTTAGAGATTGTCCTCCAAGAGCTTCCCTTCTCCAGAGCCTCTCTCAAGAGATTCTTCCCAAGCGGTCCTCATCAGAGATTCTCCAAAAGGATTTCTCCAAAAGGATCTCTATCAAGAGATTCTGCTTTTTCTTATATAGGGGTTTTTCTCCCATGTCACCTCCCCTAAGTCCCTACATCTACCAAGCACTGTAGATGCTTTCCAAAGGACTGCCCATCTGAATTCTTGCTAAGTCAATCAAGATCCTCAGTAAGTCTGAACCAGTGAAAACACAGCTGAGTCAACTAATCTCATCAAGAGAAAACTTGCCCGACCCTTTTAGGTACTTAGCATCCCATTGTATCAATTCTAAAAACAGGCCTGGCTCAAAGAACTCCTTGCCCCACCATGAGCATGGATCCAAGTACTTTCTTTGTTTAGCAGGGAGTTTTCTGCCCTAAAGCATTCTTAAGTATGGGTGGAGTAGAGGTCCTCCCATTTCTGATCCTGGTGAGTTCTCACATCAAAATGGGGAATGTTTCTCAGTAGGGAATTTGTTCCAATTAAGAATTCCCTGATGGGGAAATTTTTAACATTCACAAGTCTGAGAGATTTTAAGATTTATAGTATGGAGTCAATATAGTCATATTTAGGCTCTGTACATGGAGATGTATGGAACCAAGACTCAGCTTCCCCCAAGTCCACCCCAGATAACTAGCCCAATGCCCAAAACCCCAGATTTGTATCATCCCAGCTCAAAGAACCAAGAACTTGAGCATTCAAAGTTAGATTGGGATAGGTTAGGGGAGAGCATATTTAGATGTCCCTGTTCTTTCTCCTTTTGGGGTTACAGAGAAGGAACAGTGGAATCATTCCCATGAATAAGAACATTCCCTTAGATCCTTTCAGCTCTCGAGGGTAGATTTCTGAAGTTAGAGCTAAAGTGAATTAACACCGATTGACTGATCAGGGTCTCAGTATCCTAGGCAAGTAAAAGATTGCTAAGGACACTTCTGGCAATGACTGCCCATTTGCAAAGGGCCTTTCCAACTCCCCAGTCTCTGATTCTCTAATTATATTAACCCTCATGCATCCAGAGGATTTATTCAATTGGATATAATTGGGTTCTTTCTTCCTGAGGGAGGATTCTTTCTCTTCTCCCCCACCTTCAAAGCTTCCCTTTGTACCTCCAAAGAGCTGTAAAAGGGAATGCCATGTCAAAATCAGCCAAAAATATAAGGTCTTTCTCCTGCCCATCCCAATTTCCTCCCACCGTTCTCCCACTTCTGCCACAATCCTCTTTCTCTTCCTAATAAACAAATTCTTTGGGAACTCTTATAGGAAGGAAGGAAGGGTCAGAGTAAATTTTATGGATTAGCTTTAAGAAGAAGAGATCTTAGACAGATAGAGGGAAATCAGTTCTTGAAAGACAAGATGACTTCCATATGGCCATTCAGCCAAAGGCTACTGAAATTTCCTGACCAGGCCACTTTCTCAGCTGATCTTCCCCCTTAATTGCATCATAATCCTTGGGGTGTATGGGGTGATCAGGGAGGGGTAGATCTCTGGTACAGAGGGCTTGTCGTGCCCTCCTAGGGCAGCTCTCCAGCCTCTGACCCTCAACTGACACCCAGCTCTCACTTGTGGCTCCTAGTAGCTGCTAGCATGCGGCAGCGGCCACACCCCATACAATGGCTTCGACAGGCCGGCTAAACCTTGTGAGGGTAGCCATTGGGTCATAGACCCCTAGTGACCCCTTGCTCACCCAGCATGTGAAGACTGCTTCAGCGGAACAGGCAGAAGAAACCAACAAGAAGGTTCAATGGCTGAGAGGGCGATGCAGCAAAGCACTATGGAGTGCTTAGGGCGTGTTGGAGCACAAAAGACAACACAGCCATCTAATGCAGCTGAGGAAGTCTCCAGATGCCACTATACCCAGGCTTCCAATGCTGAGAGAGTGGGACTGTCTCTGTGCACCGACTTTTCCACTTAAATCTTCACGCACAAGTGTCTTTGTGCACAAAAACGCACAAAGACAATAGTCATCCTCGGTTACTGAGAGACTACAATAATAATAATTAATAATCCTGGAGCAACTGGGAACCCTTAAGGCCATCTCTTCATCAAGTGCCTTTCTATTAGAGCTATCTTTTGATTTGAGGGGAGGGATAAATAGTGGGCTGTCAAAGCAAAAGCAGCTATATTTAAAATAATCCAGGACCCTGCATTTTATCTTTGATTACCAATAAAATCATTGACCATTAATTTGTTGGTTATCAGCAGTTCTAATTAATGCATTGATTTTTAATATCCAGAATGCTGCCTCTCAGAATTTTACTCATCACAGCTGGTGGCAGTCATGGGAATCCCAGAACTTTGTACCCCAGATCTTTATCAAGAAATTTTTTCCCCTATGTTTTGGGCCCAAGTGGAAACTTTTACCACAAGGGAAGAATTTCCTTGTAATCTGTTGCCCCTAGTCATGACATTTGTCTGTGTAAAAAAAAGGGTGCATGAATAATTTTGTGTGCCTTATCCTTTTTCTGTGTCCTTGTTTCAATAATTGACATTTGGAACCTTTAGTTACATTTCTTGGAATCCCTCAAAGAAGATCTCTCCAAACATAATTGGGAGTGGTAGCTTTGAAGATAAACAGATATAGCCTCTAAGAAACTAAAATTGGCGACCACTGAAAGGAACATAGCAGTTGGGCATTTCAAGGAGCTTGAGGGGCTGAGAAAGTCCTGTCTTCCCACCAAAATGAATGTTGAGTTGATCCTTAATGTGGCCTCTCTCTATAACTTTGGAGAGTTGAGGAAATTGTGTTTTCCAGTTGGTGAGCCTGTGATGATGTTAGGCACTTTTCTTGTTCTCAAGGATTAAGGAACCTTGACCCAGTTGGTTCCCTACTCCATAAGGTCCTTTAGGAGATGTGAAATTATAGAGTAAAATTTGTCTCCTGTGTAGGTGTGTGAGTAAAAAGCCAGCCATCTTTTGGTAAATGGGGGAAGGGGAAAGTGTGGGTGTAGTAATAGGAAGCACACTTGTTTCTGGCCCCAACCATTTAACTTGTTTAAAAAAAAAGGAAGTCTCTAGATTTAGTTCTCATTCTACCCTATTTTAGCTTAGGAACCCATTGGCAGCTTTGCCTTCATTGGGCAAGCATGGCACTGTGAAACCCAGCCATGGAAATCAAGGGCTGATGAGAGAAATTCTGAACCTTTCCAGGAGGTTTCTGTGATATTGTAAACACTGATCAAACTTTTTTTTTCCTTATGCCGTTAACTAACCACCAGTTCTGGTGCTGAGAATTTGGCACCCACTTTCTTGAGATCTTGATTGTCAAGGAAGGGACAGATCCCTGAGTTCTGATTAGAGTCAGAAACAGAGCACCAGGTCTATGGCTATGTTCTCCAACTGAAACAAATGAACTCTCAGGAGGGATTCCTGAAAAACAATTAAATCTTAAGCAAGGGCATATTTGGAGACCTTATCTTTAAAAAAAAAAAAAAAGCTGAGATAGCAGGGCAGTTGAGTGACTCAGTGGATTGAGATCCAGGCCCAGAGATAAGAAGAGGTCCTGGGTTCAAATCTGCAACTTCCCAGCTATGTGACCCTGGGCTAGTCACTTAACTCCCACTGCCTTGCCCTTACAATTCTTCTGCCTTAGAACCAATACACAGTATTCTAAGGCAGAAGGTAAGGGTTGGTTGTTTTTTTTTTTTGGCTTTTTTTTTTAAGCTGAGATAAGAAGCTAAACTAAAAAGCTTTCAATAATAGGAGCCAAATATCTCATGCTAATAGAGACTCTCTTGGAAAAACTCCTTACTGTATGGGATGAGGGAAAACTTCCTGTTGAGCCAGGGAAAACAAAAAAGCAAGCAGTTAAGCTGGGTGGCATTTGGTCCAAAACAACTAATTCAGCTGGGAAATTGCTCACAGAAAAGGAAATAATTGAGGTTAATTATAAGAAACAACTCTCTCCACCCCCAACAGTTGGATTACTGGTACCTTTGGGGTAGACTGATAGATTCCACCACTAAAATTTAAAATTCAGTCATCTGAGGACATCAATTTAATCTCTGTCCAGGTTCCTCCTCCTACCCCTTACCTTGCTTCTTTGCTCCTTCAAGACCCTGTCTTCTACAATGGTGCTTATCTCTTGGATCTTGCCTCTAGCCTTCCAGCCTACCTTAACTCCTTCCACTCTAGCTTGCTCATTTCCCTTGGCTCATCCTTTACATAATTACCCTGCCCTGTGTTGAAACTTTTATTGGACTGAATATTTAATTTGTGGTCAGCAGGGATTTTAATTTCTAAATCCCAAAATGAATCACTCAAGTAAGTGCAATTTTGTAGTAGTTTATTTTACAATAGAGGGAAGATATTAAGGAAGAGAGAAAAGGAGATAGAGAGAAGGGGTAAGAGGGAGAGGGAGAGGGGGAAGAGGAAGGAGGAGAAAGAGTCCAACTTTGAGTGACTGATGAATCATCCTTGTGTATCTCTGTTTCCACTATTTAAAAACCTTTTTCTCTTCTGTCACCTCTAAATTTTTATGTCTACCAATCACAGTAGATGCTCTTCTCCAGGACTGCCCACTCTTTCACACATGGGTCACAGACCTCCCACTCAATGCATGAAATGGGTGTTCATACCTTTTTGTGGTTAGTTCACACCTTTTTATAGTTAGTTCATACCTTTTGTGGTTAAAATGGGTAGATCTACTTTAAATACTGGGTTTATACCTTGGGGATTAGAATCTAAAAATAGACAGGGGATTACAAATTAGCCTTCACAATAAAGGAAGAGCTAAGTACCTTCATTGTTACAATCAGGGGAGAGCTAAATCCAATATTCACACCTGCAAGTTTCTTCTGTGAAGCCCCTTCCTGATACCTGCCATTCTACTCCCAAATCACTCCAGAAATTACAGGTCAGAGAATCCTTGGCAGATCCTTCTGAGATTCCCAAACCACCTTTTCCTACTACAGTTCCTTCACTTTCCCCTTCACCTCCACCCTCTCATCCCCTCTGTGCCTGTTTGGGGCTTTTTTCATCTATAATTAGTCTTAATTATTTCCATTTCCAAGAGTGATACCCCACCCGAATTGGTTGTTGTCTTGGACCAAATGTCACAGAACTCAATGGCTTGCTTTTTTGTTTTCCCTGACTCAACAGGAAGTTCTCCCTCATCCCATGTGGTGATGAGTTTTCCTAAGGAAATCCCTGTTGGTTTTGGGTTTGAGAAAATCCCCCAAGAATAGAGACACGGAGACAATGCAAGTAAGCAAGGGTACACCTTTAATGAAACTAATGCGCTAGGGATGTTCCAAAGAAAGAGCTGCACGGTGTGTCTAGGAGGCTACCTTATATAGCACAAATGAACAGGATGTGGCAGTTACTTAACAGGATGCTTTGGTCAGTGTGGCTGTAGCTTGAGTTGGGGGTTCCAGCTGTCTGAGCAGGGGGTTGGTTTCATAATTCAGAATGTGCCTGACTAGCAGTTGGGCTGATCTGGGCAAGAATGCCCTTTCCAAGGGGAGTCATTCTGATCTCCATCATTGGCATGAGATTTTTGCCTCCCATGAGGAAAATCTTTTAGTATGACTTCCTATCTCATTTTTCTTAAGATAAGGTCTCCAAAGAAGCTCTACTGTGGGGAAAAGGAGCAACATGGTGGCAGACTTCAGGAAGAAAAATCAAGCTTCAGGAATAAAAGATGGAATGATTTTAGCGGTTCACATAGGAATAGTGTGACTTTAAAGCCCCCTGTGGAATATTAAAGCATGAAGGTGAAGGGGAGAGAGGAGGGTTGTGAAAGCTGGAGACAATGATTTTGCTTTCCCTGGATGAGATGTCTTAACCCTAGCCCATCCCTTCCCCAAAGCAATGAACTCCATGTCACCCTTATGATTGGGGGAATTTACTGGGACTGTTTATTGGATCCTGGAGCTTCTGAATCAGTCCTGGTGATTCTAAATGTAATTCTTTGGGGTCTTTAAATGTAGTTAGGGTTTCAATGAAGTCTCAGCATGTTCCTAAACTATACCCTAAACCAATAATGGCAAACCTATGGCACGAGTGAAAAAGATAGCATGTAGAGCACTCTCCATGGACACTCAGCCACCCACCCCTACCCCATGACAGAGTTTGTTATTAGAAAGGCAGAGGGACTTGGGCAGAACTACTCCTCTCCCCCTCTCCACCATGCTGAACACCATTGCTTCACATCCCCCACTCCTCTTGCCCAGAAGCCCCATGGGAGTGCATAGTGATAAGGTGGGCAGCTCACAGACAGCAGAGCTGGAGGGGATCCAAGTGCTTGGGCCATTCCCCTTCTCTCTACACTCACTGAGGACATTCCTCACTTCACCCACCCAGAAACCCAATGGGAGCTCTTTCTCCCTCCCCTATATTGGGTAAGGGGAGGGTGAGGTGTATTTGGCACTTGATAGAGGGGAGGGGCATGGCATATGATCTCTGGTGTCAGAGGACTAGCACAGCACTCTGAGAGGTGAGATGGAATCAGGGCCTGTACTCCATCTCTAAAAGGTTTGCTATCACTGCCCTAAACTGTGGTTTCAATGGACCCTCTTACAACAGAACATTCATTTCTCCTCATGCCTGATCCCCTACAAATCTATAAGGATGAAATCTTCTATGTAAACTCAGGGCTACCATTTCTTACTCACCTGATGGTACTATGCCTCTGAAACTGCCCAAGGACTCACCTCTTTTGTCCTTAGTCCTCCTCATTCTAAACACTCAGGAAGTAGTAGAACATACATTTGAAATCCCCTTGATATTCTTGACTCTCTTTGGACCTCTTTATCCACCAACATGAACCTAAAATCTGTTGTCCCTATTACATTAAAACTAAAGGAACCCTATAATTTATCTCCTAGTATCCTCTGTTCACGGAAGCTATTGAAGGAATTTCATCTATAATTGACATCTATAATAAATAGACTCAGGCTTTTATTCCTTGCAAATTCCCATGCAAAATGTCAATCCTCCCTGTTAAAAAAAAAAAAAATCTAAACCAGGACTAGATGTCCAACCTATTTATCATTTTGTTCAAGATCTGTGTGCAATTAATTCATATGTCATACCCAGGCATCCAATGTTGCCAAACTCTACTATGATCTGTCAGTGTGGAATCTAGAAGCCCCCAAACTTGTAGCCTAGTGATATTTGATGACACCCAGTTTTGTTAGCTCAAAGGTGAAAGTATGAAGTTTGACCTTGTCATATGAGTTTCTCCCTGAGGAAAAGTCCAACTTCAAGAGTCTCAGACCAACAATAGACCTTAGAGTATTTTAGGTGGGGAGGACAAAACTTGCCCGACCCTTTTAGGTACCTAGCATCTCATTGTATCAATTCTAAAAACAGGCCTGGCTCAAAGAACTCCTTTCCCCACCATAAGCATGGATCCAAGTACTTTCTTTGTTTAGCAAGGAGTTTTTTTTCCCCTAAAGGATTCTTAAGTATGGGTGGAGTAGAGGTCCTCCCATTTCTGATCCTGGTGAGTTCTCACATCAAAATGGGGAATGTTTCTCAGTAGGGAATTTGAGGATTCCTCAGTGTGGAGTAAAATTTTTAACATTCATAAGTCAGTGAAATTTTAAGGTTCACACCTCTGAGAGACCACTGGCTCAACCCTCAAAGTAAAAAGACAAGACATGGTTGGGAAAAGGCTTTGCTTTAAATTGTAGGGAAACCTTGAGCATTTTTAAACTGACCAACAAATTTCCTCCTAGACATTTTTGCCTTAGGTCAAAGAGAGGTAAAGGGCACAGCTGAGAGAAAGGGAATTTTGGAGAGCCTCGAGCAAATTAGAAAAATAAAATAAAATAAAGAGAAGGTAATTAGATAGGTATTCTGACTTAAAGATAATTTTTAAGCTTTTCCTTAGTGATTCTAAGTTTTATGTTTGGTGAGAAATTTTTATGGGTTTTACTTTTTTTGAAAAGTAAAAAGACCATTTTTTTTAAGACCAGTGAATACTGATTATTTTCTATAGTGATTTGCCTGTAATTTTTCCTTTTTTAAAGTGGAGAGAACTAATCCAATTTGGTATTTATTTATTTTGTAAGCATTATTTTTTCTGATAGATAATCATTAGTACATGACTGCTTTTAAGGAAGGGAATTTTCTAGAGATGCCCTGCATTTTATCATCCCAGCTCTGGACTGTGGGTAAAGTGATTAGAACTTATTAAGGTTAAGTTTGCTAGATTTCTTGTTAAAAAGGAATTTATTCAGAACCCCTGGAGCACTAACTATCATCTCAAGATGCTTCTTAGGTGGCCAAAGCCTGGACAAAATTTTCCTGCAGCCTAGAATCTAAAGGATTCTGGATGAGAAATCTGAAGGTGCCTCCAAGACATCACTGGAACCAGTAAGTATTGCCTTTCTTAATTGCTTTCATTTTGCCTTTCAGTTTTCTGTAGCAGACAAATACTTGGCCCTTTTATTTCCCCTGGGAAGTCTAATTCTACCCTGAGCAAGGTCCCCTTTAAGTAGAGAATTTAGAAAAGAAGAGAGCTATTCCCCAGATTTAGCTAAAGTAGGAAAGGTTTAAAATAGTACCATTTTACCTTGTTAAGAGGCCTAAAAGTAATATGTTTTCATTTGAGAATTTGCAGCAGGGTACTAGTTCAGTATAAGAATAGAATTGCAGAATGTGTTTGTCCCAAAGTAGTATCAGAAGAGTTTAGGAAAAAATGATGGAGCCTGGAAACATTGTTAACAAACAGAAGATAATTTATTTTAAACCCTAAGCATGGTTAGAGAGAATGGGCATCTAAGGGTGAATTGTATGGGAAGATAATTGGGAAAAGAAATGCTATGGAGGAAATTGGTTATTGATGCAGTCACAGGGGTGAATGGAAGGGCTGAGAGATGGCTCAGCTGGATTCCTGACAGGTTCTACAACTGACTGTTGATCATTACAAATTTACACATAGCATTAATATTTCAAATTAGGGGAGAAAGCCTTAGAGAGGGCAGAAATTGAGGAGGCAGATAGATAGAAAAATTAGGCATTGTAAATGAGAAAGCAAGTTCAAAGAGATCCCTTTTCCTAAAAGGAGGAAGAATTTAGTTCATAAGGAAAACCTGGCAAACATCAGTGCCAAAAGGGGTGGGGGGAAGCAATACACATTCAAATAATAAATTCTAAGCAACATTTTTGAGAAATAGAGTTCAGATAGAACACTGAACTCCTTCCCAGTACTAGTATGTATACATGTATACATATTGAAGCCTCAAGGCAAGAAACAACGAGATTAGAAGGAAGCCTTTGAACCTAGGAATGCAAATTACCTATGGACTGGGCCCAAGTTCAGTGGTAACTGTAGTCCTTATTGACAATGAATAGATAATTTAGTAAGGCTGGAACTCAAATCAAGGAACCCTGTAATATGACTACAAGAGAATTATTTTCACAATAATTTTTATCTACAGGCTTTTTGCTTTGGCTGTGACTCAGTTGTAATATTATTTCTTTCATAAAAGTAATAGTTAATAGGAGTAAAAAGTTTAAGCTATTTAAGCATGATTATAATTCTTAAGTAGTTAGAGGAGAATGAAAACAGTTTTTTTTTAATCCCTAGAATATGAAAGAAAATTCTTAAGTCTATTGCCTATCCTGAGTTAACACTAATTTAAGTACCTCACTACATTGTAAAGACAGGATTAAGTCTCCTTTGTCTACTTTTTGATTGAATCAACACAAGCTTGAACTAGGTGGAGGAGCTCATAAAACACATAGTGAATTCACACCCTACCTAATACTAGGTGAGAAGCCAGCAAGATACTTGGTGAGCTCCACCCTTTTTTCTAACTCAAACAGTTGTGACTTCTTTTAAGAGTTCACACCCTCAGAAATTGTGAACCCTTTTCATGAGTATTCACCCCTCCAGAAGGTGCAAACTGGTTTCCACAAACTCTGCCCCCTGGGCAGTGCTATACAATTTGGAAGCTGTGATTGGACCCTGTGAAGAGGGGAGGAGACTGAGCATAATACTTCAGGGGAAGAAATGAACATTTAATGAAATAGAGGAATTAATTCTAGGTATTCCTAACCAAACAACCAGAACTAAAAAGAAAATGAGATGATCAATTTTGACACTCAAGAAAAGCACAAGAATGTTCATAGAAAAGAAACTCAAGGAAATCAGTGGGATTAAACTAATCACATCCCTGCAAGGAAAAATGATAACTAGAATACTTGAGATTTCTATAGTACTTAATATATTTAAGGTATTCAAGGGAAACAATGAAGTTAAACTGATTACACTTATGGGAAATTAATGACTAGAATACTTAAGATACTTATGGTACAAAACATATTTGATATTCTTTAAGGTGCTTGAGGGAAACATTGAGGTTAAACTGAATACATTAATAGTAAGAAGGTGATAACTAAGTTGCTTAAGATGTATATGATACCTAAAGAACTTAGGATACTTAAAGATACCTAAAGAACTTAGGATACTTAAGGTACTGAAGACACTTAAGAACTTTATCATTATTAGAACAATGAATAAAAGCATATATAGACTGAGACCAGAGAGTAAGTTGAATATGATGAGATGATATCTAACAGAAAAATCAAGGGATAAGAAAATTGCTGGAAAAAGAAAAGGAGAGAAAGTTGGAGGTAAATTATCACACATGAGGAGGCATGTAAGAATTCATACAGTGGAAGGGAAGATGGCCAGGTGTGGCAGGCAATTCTTGAATCTCACTCTCATTGGACTGGCATAAAGTAGGAATAACATCCACACTCAGCCAGGTATAGAATCTTAGCCTACCCAATAGGGAAACAAGAAGGAGGGGGAAGGGACAAAAAAAAAAGGTGGACAAATGGGAAGGGGAACTCAGGGAGCTGAGTAAACACAACCAAAAACTATAGGCAGAATGGGCAGGATAAATAGGGGAAAATAAGACAAAGGGTAACACACACAGTAGTCATAATTGTGAATGAGATGAAACTAATTCATTAAATGTAAGAAGATAGCAGAATGGATTAAATGCCAGAATCTCACAATATACTGTCCATAAGAACTCTTTTAAAACAGAGACACACATAATAAAGAGCAAAATCTACTATGCTTCAGCTAAAGCTAAAAAAGCAAAGGGAACAGTTATTACTTCAAACAAAGCAAAAGTGAAAATTGACCTAATTGATAAACGTAGTGGTGGTTATTTCAATAGATGCAGAAAAAACTTGACATTCCTATTAAAAGCAGTAGAGTAAATTGGAATAAATGGAGCATTCAGCTATCACTGTCTGCAGATTATATGATGGAATACCTAGAGCAGTATTGGTGAATGTTTTTTGAGTTCTGTGCAAATAGAAATTTGATACACCTGAACTACATTTACCCAGCATCCTTTTTAAATTACATCCTCACTTTGAAACCTGACTTTTGGGAGATAAATTTTGCTGAAGCCCACCTGCAGGGGTTTGGGGGCTTTTGCTTTGGTAAAGCTCTGCAGGTGTAGGTCTCTGGCTCTGTGCTCTGCTCACTCGGCTGAAGGAACCCCTTTCTTTCTCAATTTGTTGTTATTAAATCCTAAAAATTTAAATATTTGGAGTATTCATTTGTTTTTACTCTCATAGTTCTTATGCCCAAACTGCAACTTTGCTGGGTGCCATCAGGCCACGATGTCTTGATAAGGTCACTCATGGAAGCCAGAAGGTCACAAAGTGACTCCTTGGCAGGATGGAATTGTCCACTCAACCCCCTCTATATAACTTCTCTCATCAACATCCCTTACTAATGAAATTGGCATGACTATTGTCCTCTCCCTAGTCTCAGAAAAAGTAATATAAGAGCAAAATGCTTGTACACTTTCCCCCAAAGTATCATCAAAAAGATCAGACTTATAAATCCAAACCCAAAAGATCATCATGGATTAACTTTTGCTTAAGTACATCATTCCCAGCAAAAGTTGTGCCCACAAGCCAAGCCCAGAAAATCCCCTACTCCCCTGTACAGAAACTTATTCTCCTAAATCCAGAACATAAATCAGTCATAAAGACTGTACAAAATGCTTCATCATGCCTCAGTGACTTGATTTTACCAACCAAAATCCTCCTTGAAAAGCTCCCTTAACAAACCCTGAAAAATGATCAGCCTAATATTAAGTCTGAATTGAGTTCTCAGTACTCCTTTGATCTCTCAATGTCACTACTATGATTGTTAATTGTCTTTAGAATTTCTGATTGAATATCTATTTTTATTAAAGGTAATAAGTGATTTTCCTTGATTGTCAGCTCAAAGCTCCTCACAGGCTAATGAGAAAATTAAGCCACCTGTGATGAAATCATTTATCCGTGTATCCTGTCAGAATCAATAGTTATCATACAAATGTATAGAATGATCTCAGAATGTTAATCAAACAATTTGTTAAAATTTAATGTATCAATTATCCAATTATCTTTACTTGAACATGTGGGTTGAATAATGTAACCATGTGCCAAGAAAATGGGTATAAAAATAAAGGCTAAACCTGGACAAGGTGAAGCAGCCACTTCATGCAGAGCCTTGCCCCTGGCTGATACGTACTACAGCTGCCTTCCATCTCTCATTTCTGCCTAGTCCCTCTACCTGCCAAGGACTCCCTGGAGCCATAGGCTCATCTGGATCTGATACCTTGGCCCAACTTCAAGCTGCCTGTGAGCCCCCCAAATTACCCCAGAGAGGGGAAGGAGGAAGCTGAAGAGAGAGGGCTGGGATATGTCCTTGGGCTCTGGTAAGGCAAGGGGGGGACAGAGCAGCTCCCCCCTCCCATGCTGGACCAGCATGTGTGCCAATACTTCACCAATGCTAACCCAGAGTATCCTAGACAATCAACCAAAAAATTAATAGAAACAATAACTTTAGGAAAGTCACAGGATATAAAGCAAACTCACATAAATCATCAACATTTCTCTATATTATTACCAACAAAACCCAAGAGCAAGAGATAGAAAGAAAAATCCCATTTAAAATAACTGTAGACAGTGTAAAATAATTGAGAGTCAACCTGCCAAAACAAACCCAGAAATTATATAATTATAATTAAGAAACATTTTTCACACAAAGTCAGATCTAAACAATTGGGAAAAATGTTAATTGCTAATGGGTAGGCCAAGCTGGTGTAAAAGACATTTCTTCCTAATTTAATTTACTTAATCAGTGCCATACCAATAAAACTACCCAGAAATTATTTCATAAAGTTAGAATAAATAATTTTTAAAAATTCATCTGGAAGACCAAAGACCTAGAATATCAGGGGAATTAATGAAAAAATTTTGAAGGAAAGTTGAATAGCTATACAGAATCTCAAACTACATTATAAAGCAGCAACACATCAAAACAATCAGTTACTGGCTAAGAAATAGAGTGGAGAATCAGTGGAATAGATTAGGAAATCAATATGTAAAGATAAATAACCCTAATAGTCATTTGTGTTTGACAAACCCAAGGATCTAAGATTTTGGAAGAAGAACTCACTATTTGACAAAAACTTTTGGGAAAACTAGAAAACAGTATGGCAGAAATTAGGCATAGACCAACACCTTATTCCTTATACCAAGATAAAGTAAAAATGAATACATGATTTAGAAATAAAGGGTGATATCATAAAAAATTTAGGAGAACAAAGAATAGTTTAGACCTATGGATAAGAGAAGCATTTAGGTCAAAAGAACACGATGAGATATAAAATAGCTCACTTTGACTACATTAAGTTTAAAGGTTTCTGTACCAAAAAAAAAATCAATGCAACAATGATTAAAAGGCAAACAAAAAACTAGGGAAATTTTATGGTAAATCTCTCAGATAAAGATTTCATTTCTCAAATATATAGAGAACTGAGTCAAAATTTTAAGACTACAAAGTATTCCCCCATTAACAAATAGTTAAAGGATTTGAACAGACAATTCTCAGATATTTTTGACCCAGCCATACCACTACTGGGTCTGTATTCCAAAGAAATTAAAGACAGGGCAAAAGAAGCTACTTGTATGAAAATATTTGTAGCTTTTTGTTGTGGCAAAGAACTGAAAACTGAAGGGATGTCCATCCATTGGAGAAAGGCTGAGCCAGTTGTGGTTGCAACGGAATACTATCATGCCATAAGAAATGACAAACAAGATGATCTTGGAAAAAAGCTTTGAAAGACTTATATGAAGTGGTCCAAAGTGAAGTGAGCAGAACCAGGAGAATGTTGTACACAGAGGTAACAACAATAATGTATGATGATTGATTATGAATGACTCAATTACTATCAACAAGACAAGGATCCAAGACAACTCCAAGGGATTCCTGACCAAAAAGGATATTCACCCCCATAGAAGGAACAGATGGATTCCAAATGCAGATGGAAACATGCCATTCTTCACTTTATTTCCTCCATAAACTTTTCTCTAGTGTAAGCAATACATGTCTTATTTCATAATTTGATGAACATGGAAATATGTATTATATGATAATATTTGTTCAACCTATATCATATTATCCTATTTAGACTTCACCTTAGTTGCTGTACTGAAAATCTTTTGTCAAAGGACAAACTTATGGCAGTACATACTGAAGATAAGAACTATGTCAAAAGCCTTAGAAAATTCACCTTTAAGTAAGAGGTCTATTAGACAATCAATTTAATCCTTTATTCTGTAAAAATTAAATTTATATCTTTAATAATAAAAATCACATTTTAAGAGATTTATTAATGATCATTAGAAATCAAGGAATAAAGAAGATACAAAATAAAGACCACGTGCCCATGGCTGCTCAGCCAGTCCAAACACCCACCTTACCACCACCAAGCTTGGGACAGGAAGTAAACAGGTGGGAATTCCACATCCCTGCCTAATATCCCCTATCTACGGAAAGTATGTAATGACAAGAAGTCAGTGGGCTCCTGGGAAATGTAGTTTTTTTTAGGGTAGCAGATTTTCAATTATACAATATTGTCTAAATTTAATATTTAATATGGAAAAGTGACTTGATGAAATGGGCAATGGGAATGGGTTTCATTTCTTCTCCATATACTGTTGTTCTTTGTAAGGTCTGCTTGCTTGAAGCTGGCAGCCACCACAAGCTCTGGCCAATAAAATCAGTCAATCTGCTCCTTCTCACACAATTTCCATCGTATTAAAACACCTTACCCTCATAGTAAAAATTGAAGAAGTGTTTGTCATCAATTAGTGATTCATTGAGAAGACAGTGTCTTTCAGGGAAGTGTGTGTGGGGGGTGGGGGGAGGGAATGATAAAAATGAATTTTAATGCCAAATAATTTGATTTCTAAAATTAACCTATATTATTTCTTCTTGTGTCCCCCACTCTGTGGTCAAATTCAGAAAAAAAAGGTTTTTCCGAAATGTTCTTTAAGTTCCCACCCTGAGACATCCAAATTGGGATAGACCCTACCTAGCAGGAAATTTGAGGTTTTTTCCCTCTGGAATACTGGAGCTAGATCTGGTGTGAAAACTCAAGAGACTTTAGCCCACTATAGCTGGGTTACAGAGCTGAGAGACCATACAGTCTGGAGGAAGACATAAATTCAAATCCCATCTTGGATACTGCGGGTCATAATAATTCTACCTCATGGTTGTTGAAAGAATTAAAAATACAAAAATATTTGTAAAGCCCCTTACTTAGCACAGTATCTGGCACACAGTAGACATTTAAGTCAGATTTTCCTTCCTTCCTGAACTCAAACTGCCCTGCAACCTCAGCTTCTCCAGTAACAGGGATTATAGTTCATGCCACCATACCTGCTCCCCAATCTTTTTCAAGGCCAACTCACACTAGTGTACTGTGCCTAGTCCTAGAGATCAACTCAGATTAATAAACTGGTCCTTGTTCTTCTTACTTATGCCCAACTATTTGCACTTCCTAAGGCCAGTTCAAAGAGCTGGTGACCTCAATCATTGCCTCTCATTTTTCTGAATTCTGTATGTTCTTATTCACCAAGTCAGAGGACAGTGTCCTTTAATGACAGAGAAATTCTAGTATTTAATCACCCTGACCAATTCATGACTAATATTATAATAAAGGATTTTTCTGACTTGTAACTACACTCTGAGCAATAATGCCTTTTCTCACAATCTTTCCTTGAGGACCTACTCTGCAAGAAAGGATGACCACCATTCATTTTAAGTTGGTTTTGCTTTTCCTGGGTATTTCTTGCATTGGAGTTCTAATTTTAGTACTAATTTCTGCCCCAATGTTTTCTTAAATTCTTTTATTTCCTTCCTGACCAATTCTTGAGCTAAAAATTATTTCTTCATTTCTTTCTGGCCAAGGTGTCCTGATATCTGCGGTAAAGATCTGCTGGAAGAAACACTTCTGCAAATCTGTGTTTAAAAAAAAAAAATCTATTCCAGGTATTGTCACCAAAGGACCCAATTAAAGATACCAAGTTTCTGCATGATAGAAGCATGTTTGAATTTAAGTAGATTGAACTAGACAACTTGTAAGAAATTCTAAAAGACAGACACAGAATTTCCAAGAGAAAGTGCTTCCCAGAAGCAGACAAATTCATGATGCAGCAGACAGCTCCTCCCAAGACTCCAGCCCTAGATGCATCGTGATGAGAAAGGAAGAGTTCTCCTTCTCTTCTATACCCTTGTCCTTTTGGTTCTAAATGCACATTTTATGGTTCTCCATGGATACCCTCCATACACAATATTCCTGCCTACTACTCAAGGACATCTTGTTCCAGCCTTTGATATGCTTGCCATTTTGGTCCTAAGTTCTCTCCCTCCCTCTAAGCTACCCATGCCTAACTAAAAACTAAAACTCCCATAAAGTCTTATTCTGGTTGCTAGTGAGGACTCATACTCATCACTCTATCCCACAGTTCCTACTGGCTCATGAGAACCATATTGCACTTTTAAAGGATAATGCTTTCAAGGAAGTATCAAAGAGGGGAACTATGAAAATAAATATAGTATTGTAAATCCCAACTGTGTAATTGACTGTGTTTCTATATTCTATAAGTTGAAAAACACATATATTCTGTTCCCTTGATGGGGCAGGATCTTATTTTAGAAACATTTCCTTGAGAAAAACCACATCCACCCATTCCTGAAATTCATCTGATGTTAAAATTGATCTTTACTGACATTTAAATTATTCTATGTAGAATGCTGCCTGAAAATGGTGTATATTTTAAAAAGCACATTTTTCCTTTATTCAGTGTATAGGCTTTATTTAAGTATCTACCAAATGTGATAAATAAGAATCTTTTTTGTTTACTATCTAGACTCCTGCTTACTGATCTCATCCTCAAGAACCCAATGAGATTCGTGAGTAATGATTCCTTCAGGTGAGCTTCTAACTTAATTCCACCACAGCTGCAAAAGCTTTCATTTTTTATAATGTAACAATCTTTATTTTGAGAAAAGCAACAAAATTAGACTGTTATCATTTGAGAATTATGATATGTGAGGTTGGCTTTGTATGTTTTCTATTAAAAATAATGTCAAATGGTCTAGTAAAGAAGATGGTCTTCCCAAAGGGCGACAAAAGAATATCTACCCTTTGACCCAGCCATAGCACTGCTGGGTCTGTACCCCAAAGAGATAATGGACACAAAGACTTGTACAAAAATATTCATAGCTGCACTCTTTGTGGTGGCCCAAAACTGGAAAACGAGGGGATGCCCATCAATTGGGGAATGGCTGAACAAACTGTGGTATATGTTGGTGATGGAATACTATTGTGCTCAAAGGAATAATAAAGTGGAGAAGTTCCATGGAGACTGGAACAACCTCCAGGAAGTGATGCAGAGCGAGAGGAGCAGAACCAGGAGAACATTGTACACAGAGACTAATACACTGTGGTATAACCGAACGTAATGGACTTCTCCATTAGGGGCGGTGTAATGTCCCTGAACAACTTGCAGGGATCCAGGAGAAAAAAAAACACCATTCATAAGCAAAGGATAAACTATGGGAGTGGAAACACCGAGAAAAAGCAACTGCCTGAATACAGAGGTTGAGGGGACATGACAGAGGATAGACTTTAAATGAACACTCTAATGCAAATACTATCAACAAAGCAATGGGTTCAAATCAAGAAAACATCTAATGCCCAGTGGACTTACGCGTCGGCTATGGGGGGTGGGGGGGAGGAAAAGAAAATGATCTATGTCTTTAACGAATAATGCTTGGAAATGATCAAATAAAATATATTAAAAAAAATTAAAAAAAAAAAAAAGAAGATGGTCTTCCATAATTTGTTTTCATTTTGATCCTTTAAACAATAATCCATAAAAAGACTGAAAAAGTAGAGCAAAATAATGAATTTTCTTTGGGTCCTATTTTTTTCATTTAAAAAAATCCCTTACCTTCCATCTTAGAATCAGTGCTGTATATTGATTCCAAGAGTAGTAAGGGCTAGGTAATGGGGGGTGAGTGACTTCCCCAGGGTCATGCAGCTAGGTTTGAATCCAGGATCTCCCATCTCTAGATCTGGCTCTCAATCCACTGAGTTACCTAGCTGTACTATCTCTTCAGATATATTTAAATATACACTGATCATTTTTATTTACACAAAGCCTAACTACTTAGGCTTTTATTACATTTTGTTAATTGTCCATAAATTCCCAAATTGGATTAGGGATTTTACATACAGAATTACTTGAGTCACCATAAGGAAATGCTGAAATCATATTTCTCCAATTTTAAATCTCACTGAAAATAACAAGCCACAAATGGGCTCATTTTTCAAATCAATTGCTCAAGGACCCTTTTCAAGATTTTTTCCTCTAGCACATAAATCACATTATCCATAGCATACAGAGAGTTCAGGCAAGGTAGAAAACATAAAGTATATAAATATTTAAGACTCTTTACATTTTCAGTGAAGGTACTACATTGATGTTTTTCCTATAGCCCTGAGTTAGTTCCATGAGACTTGCATTGATTTCCCCCATAGTAATTAATTCATGGAAGGCCATTATAATTAGACTTTGTCAGATTCTACTAAACTATATTGTCTTACCACAAGCCAGTTAAGGACAACATTATCTAGTAATTTCTACCTGCAACTTGGAAAAGGATCAAGGAAATGCATCTGCCTACCTTCCCTGGGGGGAAAAAAAGTTTAAAAAAAATCATTTCAAGTTCTGTTTAATAACTAACATCTTATTTAAGAACACCAAGTCATTGATTCAGGGATTGGTCTCTGAGTTTACATAACTCAAACTGGATCATTTGTGGGCAGTGGTCAAGGACACATCATTTATTATTTATTTATTTGTACATATTTGTCCATGGTTACATGATTCTTATTGTCTCTTTGCCCTCTTCCCTTCCCCCTACCAGAGCTGACAAGCAATTCCACTGGGTTATATATCTATTATCAATCAGAACCTATTTCTATATTATTCATTTTTGTGATAGAGTAATCTTAAGGACGTGTCCTTTAACAAAAAAAGTGTTTACAGGAAGGAGATGGCTTCATGAAGTAGACAGCCAAATAAATGTAACGGAGTAAGATTCCTATTTTAGAAATAGACATTAAGTACAAACAAAACCAATGTAACTAAAATCAGAAGGGAAGCAACAAATTGGGAAAAAATCTTCATAAAAACCTCTGACAAAGGTTTAATTACTCAAATTTACAAAGAGCTAAATCAATTGTACAAAAAAGCAAGCCATTCTCCAATTGATAAATGGGCAAGGGACATGAATAGGCAGTTCTCAGCCAAAGAAATCAAAACTATTAATAAGCACATGAAAAAGTGTTCTAAATCTCTTATAATCAGAGAGATGCAAATCAAAACAACTCTGAGGTATCACCTCACACCTAGCAGATTGGCTAACATGACAGCAGAGGAAACTAGCGAATGCTGGAGGGGATGTGGCAAAGTAGGGATATTAATGCATTGCTGATGGAGTTGTGAATTGATCCAACCATTCTGGAGGGCAATTTGGAACTTTTCCCAAAGGGCGCTAAAAGACTGTCTGCCCTTTGATCCAGCCATAGCACTGCTGGGTTTATACCCCAAAGAGATAATAAGGAAAAAGCCATGTACAAGAATATTCATAACTGCGCTCTTTGTGGTGGACAAAAATTGGAAAATGAGGGGATGCCCTTCCCTTGGCTGAACAAATCGTGGTATATGTTGGTGATGGAATACTATTGTGCTCGAAGAAATGATGAACTGGAGGAATTCCATGTGAACTGGAAGAACCTCCAGGAACTGATGCAGAGTGAGAGGAGCCGAACCGGGAAAACATTGTACACAGAGACTAATACACTGTGGTATAATCGAACGTAATGGACTTCTCTATTAGTGTCAATGCAATGTCCCTGAACAATCTGCAGGGATCTAGGAGAAAAAACACAATCCACAAGCAGAGGACAAACTGTGGGAATAAAAACACTGAGGAAAAGCAACTGATTGACTACAGGGGTTGAGGGGACATGTCTGAGGAGAGACTCTAAATGAACACTCTAATGCAAATACCAACAACATGGAAATGGATTCGAATCAAGAACACACATGATACCCAGTGGAATTGCGCATCGGCTAGAGAAGGAGTGGGGGGGGCTGGGGGGAGGAAAAGAAAATGATCTTTGTTTCCAATGAATAATGTTCAGAAATGACCAAATAAAATAATGTTTTTAAAAAAAAGGAATAAACATTAAGATGCATTCCCTTTACTTTTTTGTCCCCTTTTATTGTCCATTGTTCTAACCCTATTGGGAAATTATGATGATGCTCCAGCTGAGAGGTTTTGGTCCATCTTATTAAAATTTTTATATATTTTGTTCCTCCTCAAGTTTATAGTAGTATAGTTGATTAATTTAATTGTTGTTTGATACTTAGTATTACAGGATATTCTGAATTTGGTATGTTTTCTTAGTAGCCTATTTTTGTTTTATAACTATAAACATCCCTTTTTCAGCTAAGATGCCTAATTTGATCGTACTGTTAATGTGCTCTTAAATTTGCTGGCCCAAATGCCCTCCAATTGGGGAATGGCTGAACAAATTATGGTATCTGTTGGTGATGGAATACTATTGTGCTCGAAGGAATAATGAACTGGAGGGATTCCATGTGAACTGGAAGAACCTCCAGGAACTGATGCAGAGTGAGAGGAGCAGAACCAGGAAAACACTTGTTAACATGGAATCTAGTAATCCCAAACTTGTGGCCCAGTGGGATCTAATGAACCCCAAGTTTCAGGACTAGCTTATAGGTTGGAGACCCCAAAGTTTGTACTTGTTCCCTGTTCCCATGGGAATCTATCCTGAAGGGAATCCCAAGCTAGCAGTTTCAGACTGAGTGGGGGACCCTCTGGGGAATGACAATCCACTTCAGGTGGGAGCTAAGCCCAATACGAAGTCAAAGTCACTTTTTGTCTCCAGAAGCCTTTCCCAGTATATCACACCCTCCTTCCCCTTCAACTTGCAAGACTGATGCGCTGCCTATAGCGCCAAAGAGCCACTCAACTTCAGATTCAGAGGAAAAATGGAGTAGAAACACAGAAGAAAAACAACTGCTTGATCACATGGGTTGGTGGGGATATGATTGGGGATGTAGACTCTAAATGATCACCCTAGTGAAAACATCAACAACATAAAAATAGGTTCTGATCAAGGACACATGTAAAACCCAGTGGAATTGCATGTCAGCTACAAGAGGGGGTAGGGGTAGGGGAGGGAAAGAATATGATTCTTGAAACCAAGGAATAATGTTCTAATTTGACTAATTAAATAAAATTTGAAAAAAGAATAAATCCAGTGGCCCAAGATAATGCTTTTTTTTTTTAAACCCTTACCTTCCATCTTGGAGTCTTGGCTCCAAGGCAGAAGAGTGGTAAGGGCTAGGCAATGGGGGTCAAGTGACTTGCCCAGGGCCACACAGTTGGGAAGTGTCTGAGGCCAGATTTGAAACTAGGACCTCCCATCTCTCAATCCACTGAGCTACCCAGCTGCTCCCAAGATAATGGTTTTATCTAACAAAAAAGGGGGAATTTGAAAAAGGTCTTTAGATTATTCCTGACTCCATTTTGTCCCTCTGACTTCCTCATCTTGCTCTATGTGATTCATGCATGAATTGCAGAACCAGTTGCAACAGCTGATTTCCTCTGGGTCTTCTTTCCTCTCCTAATTGATAGAAAAGATTTAATTGCTATCAAAGAAACAAAAGAACTGAGGGCTCCAATAGCCTCTGGAATGCCACTCTCTCATCTACTCTGAAAGGTAATTCTTCTTCATTCAGCACCACTAGCTACACTAGTAAGGACAAATGTTGCTAAATCTTATATAGATAATGTATAATAATAATAATAACGTATAGCTAATACATTCTCTTTAACAAGCACATGCTTTTCCCTTGAATGATGGGCAAGTCATAATGAGCAACAACCCATTTTTGTCACATAAACACTGCTAACCAAATTATGAATGGAACACATTTTCAACAACTCAGATTATTCTGAATGTAATAAACTTCAGTAAAACTGATTCTTAATCATTCTACTTTGTTGGCATTAACTAATGAAATGAATAAGAAAATCCACACAAAACCTTTTAATGAACAATTCTGATACACAAAGCTTCAGGCCCCAAGGACAGGGTGAGTCCTCAACTGGCATCTGTACACAATGTAATTGAGTGTAATAAAATCATCCCCTGGATGAGTAAATGACAGAATCAGAAGAGACCGTCTATGGTCCAGGCTTTGGAACCTGGTCCATCCTCTCCCTCTCATGTTCTATTTCCCGCTCACAAGACCAATCTTCCCACAAACTGCAGAGAGGGCTTTCCTGCCATTCTCTCCATGGTCTTCCTGGAATATAGTTTTGACCTTGGTCATCTTCTTGGTTTCTCAGTCCCCAATTTCTCTGATGAAAATGCTGGTCTATGACAAGAGGAGAGATATGGGGAAAGAATTATTGGCTTCATACAGCTTCTGAGAAAATGCAATAAGACATGAAAATGAACCTAAGCCCTTGGTCCTGTAGGAATTGCTCAAGGGTTGACTCTGCCTCATCTACCCTCCTCCCCCATTCATCTTGTTCAAAGACTATCTGGCAAAGAGTCTTAGAGATCATCTCACCCAATGCTCTTCTTTTAGAGAGAGACAGGAATACTGAAAATCAGAGCCTAAACACCAACACACACACACACACACACACACACACACACACACACACACACACACACACACCCTGAGAAAAGTCCATAATTTAAAGTCATATCCTGGGATTCCAAATCAAAAGCTTTTTCAAGCACATCACCAGGGCCACAAAATCTTTTCAAAATTATATCTGGTTTCTTTCCCTCCTCTTCCTTATAATTATATTTTATATTATATATATTATATAATTATAAATAATAATAACATCCTTATAATTCAATATCACAAGATGGCAAAATCTTACACTTTTGTACTTCTTCATTTATTCTATATTTCCTCTTTTTCCTCTTCTTCATCAGTGTCAGAAACTTGAAGGTCTTCATATAGGACACTGATGTGATGTTTTGGGGCCAGGCCCTCTGGAGTTTTGTCATGAGGAGGAGCCTGGAGTACCTGAGTTGTTGGGAAAGGAGATGGAGACCCTGTTAGTGATTGAGAACAGACCCAACACTCCCCAAATGGATATTTTGGGGAACATGAGACCCAACTTGGGGATGCTCTGGTTTTCCCTCTCCCCTCATATGGATGGGGACATGTTCTTGGTAGTAATCTCCCCAATGTCCTTGATTTCCACAATACTCCCTTCCAATTGTGACCCACTATCTCCATTCCACCCTAGAGACAATACTAAGTTCTCCCTCCTACCATCCCTGGAGAGTTCCTCTCCTGAAGCCCAGGCTCCATTTTCCTGACCATCCTATTTACCCCTGCATCTGACTTCTGTAGGATGGCTAGCTATGTGTCCTTGTTCAATGGAAGTCTTCAGAGTGATCTGTTTAGCAGATACTGGAGAACTTGTTTGGAAGCAGGTAGGAGTTTCTGGCCAGAGAGGCACACAGAGTTTCTGGGTATATTGTATGGATGACCAGATGAATCACAAAACCGTGACTTTGAACAAGTGGAGGATCTTGAGACCTCTTAACTGAATGTGGCAAGTGGTATGGAGGAACTGGGCTTACCTTTGGTGGAGAGATCACTGGTTTTTGAGTCTTGTCTATGAAATCTGATCCTTTCTGGCGAGGCTGAGTTGAACCTTTATATTTCTGGTGGGGACATGAGGAAGCTTCAGGTTTATTTTGAGCTAACTGGACAGGAGATGGTAGAGTCTTCCGAGATGATTTGTCTGTGAATTTTCCAGAAGAAGTCTTCCTAGGATTTTTTGAAGGATACAGGGGAGACGATACTGGATGAGAAGATTTTTTATGTCTCTTGGATAGAGGGCCAGGAGGAGCAGGTCGACATGAATTCTGCAGAGAAAATAAGCAAAACTTGATTATATTTCCTGTCTCTTTCCTAGAACATTTGAGGGTTTGGAGAAGGAGAAAGAAAGTGCAGCATTTGAGGCTCAAGATCAAATCAGGAACTCAGGAAAGGCTTTCCACCAATGTACCACAAGGAGTCATGGAATCATTTGATATATAAAGCTACCTAATATAATTACAGACTTTGGCCTGGCTCAGATTAATCTGAAACACTGGTTTTCAGAGCTCAGTAGGATGACAAAATAGGACTCTCCTCATTCTTCCCAGTGTTGCCATTTTTGACATGGATAAAAGAAATGGCTGAGAGGGAGCAGCTAATGACCTAGAGTAGAATATCACTAGAGAAATTTGTAAATTTGAGTTAGGGATATGACTCATTCCTGAAGATGGACCAGCTAACATGTGATCCTAGCATTTATGCTGAGATTCCTCAGAACATTCCAAAGATTTGGCCACACTCAGAAGCTAAGGGAACTAAAGATGATGCTTCACAAGGGTGAAGGACCCAGACAGATGAGGACAGAAAGTGAGTAAAGGCTGGGATCTGGCACTTAAGTGTCAGAGATCCAGTGAGCTCCTCCTGCAGACAATGAGTTGGGGCATGGGGCAAAGGTTAGGGTCCTGGATTTGGACTCAGGAATCAGGGTTAAATTCCTGATTCTGCCCCTTCCTTAGTTGGGGAGCTTGGGTAAATCACTTCCCTCTTCTGGACCTTAGTTCTTCACCTAATACAGAAAACATTCCTACCACAAAGAGACTACTTTCTAAGGACCCTCCCAGCTCTCCAGCTCCTGGTTCTATGATCAATCTTACCCTGATACAACTTAAGCCTTCATCAGGATCCATATGCATAGATACTCTTTTCTGATGTTTGCTGAACTGGCTCTTGTGGGGCAAGGTTTGTTTCTCAATCACCATCTTCTTAGTCTCCCTTTGGACTTCATGTATGCTGCAAAAAAGGGATAGTTATGAGACAATCTGCCAACCCTGAATTCCCATCTCATTCCAAATGTTCCCACACTATGTCACTACTCCAGATTCATTCTGGAGCATTGAAACATTCCCATTAGCCCCAGTCTGGTATTAAGTCTCTGAAGGAAAGGAGATTGACCATAATAATATCTGCATCGAAAGCAACCCAACCCCTTCCCTCCCACACATGCCTCTGATAGACCTTATTTCCAAATGGTTGGAAAGCTACTTCAGAGGAGTCATGCTTCTGTCACAAAGATCTGGGGTCCCTGAACCCCGTGTCTCTTGCATGTATCCACCCCGTCATGTGCCCTAGACAAATCATGAGGAATGACTGGATTGTAGCCACTTCTCCCAACCCTTTCTCTTGTTCTTCTTACACTTCCACTAGCTTTTTCTTCATGAACATTTTCGTTCCTTGGATTTTGATAAGGGAATCCTGAGGGAGTCGTCTAGCCAGTTCCCTTTCCTCTTGCTCCTTGGTCATGGCCCTGAGCCTGGGAGCCAGGTCCTTGGGTGGGCAGTACTTGGAACACATCTTGTTTGTCTTCATGTGGCCAATAGATCCACAGGCACCACATATTAGCTACAGAAGGAAGAAAGGTATCAAAGATTGCACTACTTTGGTATTTTGAGCTCTCCAATCCCAACCCCAAGATCCCAGGTCAGGTTAAACATTTTTCACCAGCATCATCAACACATGGTCATAAAATCTGGGGCACTGGAAGTCAGGCTGCCACATAGAGGGTCAAAGTTTAGGCTTGGGAAATGTAGGTCATACCAAGGTTCACAAGACAACTAACTCCCAGAGAAAAATCAGAATTCAAGGAGCATTACCAAAAGGGATGAATATAGGCCAAGGGTTAGGAGAATGGCCTATCTGGAACGGGTCATTTCATTGACATTCATATTGCAATGGGAAGATCCCATGTTTCTTTACAACCTTTGGGAGCAGAGACACACTGGAAGGACCTCTTGAACCTTGGTGCTGATCCCTGATTCTCACTCTTTTAAAGTCTTGGAATTTTCCCCATCCCCAGAGGACCTAAAACAGGTCCTTAACTCACATTCAGTTTGGGGGTCTCTGGCTTCAGAAGCTTCTTTGGGGAAAGATGTGCCTTCTTTTCTTTCATTTTTTCTGATATTTCCATTCGACGAACTCTATCTTGGAGTCTCTTCTTCTCTTTCCGCAATTCTTGTTGTTTCTGCTCATCTAGTTGAGAGATCTGCCGACTGTCCCAACAAAGGAAGACCTTTCAGAATCAACCTACCAGACTCATCCTAGGGGGCCCTTCTAGGACACAGTCTCCACTCATATCCACAGTCAAAATCTAGTTGGGCATCCTAATCCCAAATGCCTGGTAGCCAGATCTCATATCTCTGCATGGAGCCACAGCCTACATAATCTCCCACCCAATCTCAAGACTACTTTTTCCCTCAACAGGACCAGTTCAGGGAGGCATGCTGAGCAGAGACACTCATTCCCCGTTATATCATGACAAATAAAACTAAAAAGAATTGGTGTGATTTGCACAATTGTGGTCACACACCTGGGAGTTGGTAGGATAGAGATTGTTACTCCATTCCACCCCACACCCATGTTTGTTGTTCTGGCATTGTCCTACTTTTCACAAACTCACTTGGAGTTTTCTTGGTAAAGGTACTGGAGTAGTTTGTAATTTTCTTCTCCAGCTGGATTTTACAGATGAGGAAAAAGGAGCTTGCCCAGAGTCACACAGTTAGGAAGTATCAGAGACTGATTTGAGCTCAGATCTTCTGACTCCCATCTCTATCCACTGTGTAACCTAGATGCTCTGATTTTGCAGAGGCAGAAATTAAGGTACAGAGAGGAAATAATTTGCCCCAGATCACACAGCAGACTTTGGACCCAAAGCTAGCTCAAGAATCCTTTCCCCACTTCATGCAATATAGACCTCTTTGGTAACTGAGGATCTAATTCCCCTGATTAAACTTATTAATCCTTCTTAGTAAGCTTTTTGCCCAAATTGATCAGACTCTTTCTGAGCTCTCCCTCAACATTAGTCAACCCCCCTTTTCAGATACCCTCATCAGATGACTCCCAACACCACCTCCACTTCCACTCTCACCCCACTCCCACTTATGTCTTTGAACTTACATGAAATCCTCACTTTTGGTGGTCCTCACATGAATATATGCTTTGATCACTGCTGGGTCCTGGACTATTTCACTCCTCTCATACTTCTGGCCAGAATCATCAATATATGTTCGGTGGATAATCAGAGATGAAGGATCCAAGGTGGGTGAGTCACTGTCTATGAGTAAGTTAGAAAGATGAAGAGAGGAAGTGAGACATAGGGATGAGAAGGTCCAGAGGGACAATGAAGGAGGCAGAGACAAAGAAGAAAGAGAAAAGAAGGAGGTAGAAGGAGGAGAGCCATGGCATTTCAGAGGTACTTGTAAAGTTGTGGAATGCTCAACTTTCTGCGCAGGAAGCTTGTCCTGCTTCACCTAAGGGTATTAGTCATTCCACTTCCCACTTCAGCCATGAGCATGGCACACCTCAAGACATCCCACTTCCTCCATCACATACCCTGCTTTTTTCCCTTGCTTTTGTCTTGAAGGTGAGTGTTTCCATCTCCAAGCATCAGTCGCTTCATTTCCTGGTACTCCTCTTCTTCCTTCTGTCTCTGCAGCCTTTTAGGGTTCATCTTACCATCCAGCAAGCTCTCCACTTCATGACACATCTTGTCTATGTTCTGACCATTTTCTTCATCTGATGTGCTACTGTCTGTGTCTGTGGACAGCACCTCAGTAGAAGCTAGGACCCTGAGAAGGCCAGAAGGGGGTGGTTAAGTAGACTGGAGAATGGATCCTAGGCATCATGACCCACATTTGTCCTCTACCAGAAGGAACATACCTTCAGGTTAGATGTTCTGAAAGACCTTAGCCCAGAGAGGAAATTGGAGCAAGGAAATCTTTATACTACTAGCCAGGCAATCATAGACATACTGAAGGAATCTGGTGGGGTCTGATGAGGAGCAAAGCCTGACTTCAACTTAAATTGGTCCTGGATGTCAGTCTGACTAGTGGTCTTGGGTCCCAGGATCAACTTCTCCCATCAGGGACCAAAGATACCTCAGGACACAGAGAATCCAATGACATAGAGGTGGGAAGATAGTATATAACAGGGGGAGACACATGTCACCCAGAGGCAAGCACATGTGCAGATGGGAGGGGAGAGAAACTTTGTCACACACATGCTCTTCCAGGACCTCTGAAGATTCTCAGACACATGTGAAACTCCCAGAGAGACACCTAGGTTCTCAGACACCCTCCAGGAGCCCCAAGGAGGCAGAGAGCCCCCAAAATCATCCCAAAAGGAAATAGAATCATACTCACTTATCTTCAGAGACAGAGTGAGAGAGGGACACAGAGAAAAATTGCTGAGACATAGAGAGGGCCACTGAGATCTTCCTAGAGATGCTGATGTTCTCACTGAGGCAGACACACCCAGAGAGTCTTAGAGACTTATAAAGACAGAAAAAAAGACTAGGAAACACACACAGACATGGAGGTAGATGTGAAACAAAGAGACATACCACTCAGAGACCCTCTCTGAGAATCCCGGAGCCATATAAATACAAAGTCTTGCAGAGAACTAAAGATCTTTCCACAGAGACATGTTTTCAGGGATAGCTCCATGAGGATACCCAAAGGTATAGTCCCTCCTTTCCCCCTCTAAACTAAGGGATTCCTTCCCAGCCCTGGATCCTGAATTTTTTGTCCCACCTATCAACCATACCTGTTTTGGAGGTCAAAAATTCTTTGAACCTCTTGCTGGAAGTGTTTCTGCTGCTCTGCTCCTAAGGACTGGGACATCCGTGCAAATCTGGTAAGGGTTCCAGGCTTGGCCCCTGAGCTGAGTTTCTCGGTAGACAAGGCTCGAACAGCTGCAATCACCTCCCAGCGGGACAGCTTCTTGATCTGATGTAGACATGGGAGAAAATATCCATTTTGAGTTTTCTAACTTTCCCTGAATGCCTCTGATCCTCTTCCACCTCCTTCCCCTCACCTAGGCTACCTGGCCCCTAACCCTCTCATGCCTGGAATGAACTCTGGCTATATCTCTACCAGTAGGAATAATTTTCTTCCTTCAAGAAAAGCATTTCCTCTTCTCTAAAGTTTTCCTTCATTCCCTCCACCATCTCTCACCTGCCCTCCACTTAGTGGCAAGTCATCCCTGGGTCCCAAAATTCATCCATAGCACTGTGTATCTTCCTTCTCCCTCACTCTCAGTCTTTCCCTTAACTCATATTGATGGATATCCTGTCCCCTGTGTAAACCTCAAAATTCCTTAGATTTATAAATGTTGGAAATTTCACCATTGGGAAATTTCATACTTGAAAAATTTCCTATTGATAGTGGGTCTTGGCTATTGGAATGTGAACCCCATTGGCATGGGAGGTTCCTTCTCCTCCCTTCTTAAGATTACTTTAGGACAGAAACCTTTTGCTGAACAATGGAAAGGACTTTGACCTATGCTTAAGCATAGAACAGGAATTTCTTTGAGTCATGATTGATTTTAGAATTGATACAATGGAGATACTTGGAATCAATCTCCACCCTATTCAGTCCTAACAGGATTGAGTAAGGGCTGCAGCCTAGATCAAAATTTAATTATTCCAATCTCTACCCTATTCAGGTTAACAGGATTTAGGAAGGGCTGTAGCAAAGGATCAAAGATTTAATTATTTGAAAATATGACCTTCAACAGACATGTGCAAAGTCAGAGACCTCTGGGCAGTCCTGGGTTAAGCTAGAGCCTCCACTGGCACAGGGAAATTGATGGACAGGTGATTGGTAGATGTGAGGACTGAGGGGAGGGAACTTGGATGGTTTCCTTAAGGATAGGGGGGTCTGAAGACTGGAGGGGGTTTTTAGGTTTTTGTCGGAGTGGTTGCAGGGTGCTCTGAGAAGCTTGCTCTGAAGGAAGCTGAAGGTGGGGGCTCTGAGACTGTTTCTCCATTTTGGTCATGTGAGTAATAGGGACTGATCTCCTTTCTTTGCCCCAGCTATCTAAGGGCTTGGGCCTTTTGGCCCAGCCTAAACAGAAGGGGTATTTAAGCCCTATTCCCTTCTCTCCCCTTTCTCTCTACCTCTATCTCTCTATCTCTAATTCCTTTCTTCCTCCTGTTTGTAATTAAAACTCCATAAAAGGTTGACGGCTGACTTGAGTTTTCATTAAGGAATTACATAGCTGAATTCCTTGGCGACCTTAAATTAATATATATCAGTCTTTTAAAAGTGATTTCCTTGTCACACCTGTTAGAATTTCAGCAGCAGGAAGGCAGGAATCTTGTCAGTCCCCATCTTTGTATCTCCTGCCCTCAGGATGGGGCTCTGCACATAACGAGTGATGTATCCTAAATATTTGTTGAATTGTGTCAAATTGTGTCCCAAGGTGCCATGACTCCTTTCATGTGCCAGGTTGTCTGGGGCTAAGGGAGATTGAATTACTCATTGAATTAGTCCCAGTGGGTTGAGTAGGGTCAGCTAAGGCCAGAGAAATGGAGAGAACAGTGTCTCCACTCTTCTTTGGGTAACCCAGAAGAATCAGAAATTTTCTGATGGCATATAAACAATGAAGTCAAAAGAAAGTAGCAATGAATATAAACAATGAAGTCAATAGAAAGTAGCTTCAGAATAATGGCAAGAAGGGGTGACTGTAATGGGTGACTGAGGACAATCTTCCCACAGAACATGGTCATGCCTGAGCTGAGCTTGGAAGGTAGCTCAGTAAGATAACATAAGAGTTAGATAAAGTAAAAAGGCATTGCAGAACCAGAAGACCACTCGTTCCAAGGCATAGAGGAGGGTCCTATGTGGAAGGCTTTTTTGACAGCAATGAAGAGTAGAGAAAAGGAAAATTAGAAAATTGGGACTAAAAAGGAACTGGGGACCAGATTGTGGAGGTCCACAGGGTGTGGAGGAGTTTTTTTCCTGGAGTCTTATTCTCAGTGGGCAACAGGGACTTTGTTGACTCAAAAGGTATCTATAAACACTTGGCCCTCTGCCTGGGCCAGCAGCAAGGGTAAAGGACCCAGTTGGACTGGCATCCCTAAGGAAGAGGGAGAGCTATAGCTCTTAGACCAATGCTTGTCTGCCACAAGAAATACCTACTCACCTCCTCCTCGGAGACCCCAAATGTCCTCAGGAACTTCTGAGCTTCTCTCAGGGTAAGACGTCGGAGGTCTGCATCAGTGCCCATCACCCTCCCCACATCCGTATGGGTTTTGTTCTCCTGCTGCAATATCAGACAGTAAGATCCAGACAGCTAGGGCATGGCTCAACCACCTGAGGTACTCCTCCCAATCCCTACACCAAGATTCCTTGTATCGTCCTCTGATTTACACCTTAACAGTCATCAGCCCAACATTCTTCTTTCCATAACCCAGTCCTGGCACCGTATCCCACCAGAATCTCTCTATCATTTATGTTTCAAGTTGTGTGTCTCTGCAGGCCTCACCCATAGATCCCTTCATCCTTTACCCTCTAAGATTTCCTCTCGATATCTCCTTTTCTCCATCCTCTGCTCCCAATCAGTCCATCCTTGATCACCCAGTCCCTAACCAGCAGGCCAAATGGCTTTATTTCATCATCCCTACACACTATCCTTCTACATCTTCCTCAGTCCCCCATCCCTCTAGTCCATAATGTTTCTACCCAACCTCAGTCGTACTACCCTTAGCTCAATCCCTTCATCCTTTCCTTCACATTTCTCCAACCCTTGTTCCCATCCCTTCCAATTCAGAATTTTCCCATACCCCATCCTTTCCCTGACTGAAGCTCAGTCAGCTCACCTTGAGTTTGACATAGGAGATGCCCTCCCCACAGCCTGTGGGGTCAGCCGCTCCTGTCACTTCCAGGAGGCACTGCCCCTTAGTGGCTGCTAGGAAGGTCCTAGTTGTGTTCCATGGGGCCGCCTGGACCTAGTGTTCAAGGCAAGGAATCCAGGTTAGTCTGAGTGGAAGGCTCAGAATTAAGATTCCCCCCTCACCCAAATTCTCTGCTTCTTCCAAAATGGTGACTTTTCCTAATTGAGAGTAGGGAGTAATATTTGAAAGGAAATGGTACTTGGGAATTAAATATTTTTCTCTTCATAAATTAGACCTTCCTTTGGGAATCTTCCAAGGTAGAGCCTCGCTTTCTCCTCTCATACCAGGGGCTTCAGAAGGTCAGGGTTAAGTCTCCAAAACCCAAAGTTACCTCATCATCCAGATATGTGCTGTCATCATTGGTCCCCTCCGTGTCTAGGAGAGATATTCCCCCATAGCCAGCATCCTGGAGAGACAAATGGTGTCACAGTACAGTCATTCAATCATCCCATAAACATCTATTAAGCACCTACTATGAGCCAGGCACTGGACTTGTCAAAGATAGTCCCTTCCCTTGAGGAACTCACAATCACAAGACAGGGATGGAATACAAATGGCCCCAAGGAAAATGGGGATTCCCTTTTGAGCAGGGCCATCTTCCTTGCCTAAGATCTGGGACTTCTCAGAGGATCTAAAATTATAGCAGGAAATGTCCCCAGAGGCCAACAAATCCAAGTGATTTACCACCCAAGGTCCAGTTATTAAGCAGTATAATTGGGATTTAAACTGATGCCCAGGTCAGCCTTCATTCCATGACCACATATCACTTCTCTTCTCCCATTCCCTGCCACCTTCCCCACCCCATTCACCAAGAAAATGGACATACTGACCTTGAGACGCTGCTGGGCAGCCAGCATGCTATATAAAGCACAACATTTCTCTGGAGTCATCATGACCCTCAGCTCCTCTTCACTTGGCAGGCGAAATCGAGCCTTTAGTACCCACCAATTAAAATAGATCCCTGAAAGACAGCACCAGTTACTCTAGCAGGAAAGCAAGAAATAGGCCAAGCTTCAACCCTACCTCCATGCTTCCTCCCTACTGCCTCATCGTAGCAGTTGAGGCTCACCAGCATTTCTTCCCGTACATTCCCATCTTCCTTAACAGGCCATTTCTGAAGGCTGCCCCCTGCCACCTATCAGCCCTTCTTTCTCTATCCCTCATCATTCCTTTTACCATTCTTAGTCCCTCTGTATTTGTCCCCTTACCTGACCGATGGAAATCTGAACACATAACAAGCCTCCTTCTGATACTAGTCTCAGAAAGTGTGGGGAAGGCCTTGCGGATGACCTCCATGCGAATCCTCCGAGGTCTGAAAGGGCTGTTCTGAAACTGTCTGTATATAAAAACCTGAAGGGTGGAAAAAGAAGGTGAGCAGGAAAGAGGGACTGAAAAAAAGCCTGAGACCTGTAGCCCTCTTCTTCCATATTGCTACGGCCATCCTATCATCCTTAATCTTCTCCCTCCCTTCCCCAGCCCAACTTGGCAATCTCTAATTCTTCCCTATTCACAGCTTCCAGGAACACAACTCATTCACACACACTAGCCTCTGTGGCCTAATTCTGAACCTGGGTTCCCAGGCCTTCCAGGAATCAGAGTCAGCTCAGGCCACCTGGAGTCTCAGAACCTTGGTCCCCTCATACTTCTTTAGTGGAGCAGAACTACATCAGAGAGATCCCAAGTCCCTTGGCTTTCTTGGCACCAGCCCTGTCCCTGAGACATTCTCCCATGTCCAACTCCACAGCATCCCCCAGCCCACCCACATATTACCTGGAGGAAGGTATGGCTGTAATTCTTTGCCATTTTTGATTTGGGGGCAGGAACTTCATCCAGTGGGCACTGCTGCCCGATGGCAAATATGTCCTTCACTTCCCTCAGAAAACAGCCTGTGTTTGTCACCACAACCAAGAAGTCTGTGCCTGCCATCTCATGTGCATAGATGGGAGCCCGAAAAAGATTATTCTCCAAAGCCTATTGAGAGAAGAGAATGTATTTTCCATCTACTTTGGCAGACGGACTTAACGGCTCTCCCATTCAGCTTCCCAACCAAAATGGTCATCTGACTCTTCCCCAGAAGTCCCTTTCTCCTACTTTCCCACACTTGCACTATCTGTGACCTATGCCTAGAAGACACTTAAAGTCTTCACTTGCACCTGGCAGACTCTCTAGCTTCCTTTACAATTCTCAAGTGCTGTCTCCTACTGATAGAATTCTTTTGGGGTCCCTTCCCTCCCATAATTGTTAGAACTCGCCCCTTTCTCTAGTTTCAGTGAGAATAGACACAAGGAAAAAGAATAAAAGGAGAGAGGGGGCTAGGGAGGGAGGGAGACTTTGATAGAAATAGTGAGGGAGAAAGGAAGGGGAGACAGACTCAGAGAAGGAATGGAAGAGGTTAGGATAAGAAAAGACGATGGAATCCAAGAAAGAGAGAGGTGATTCAGAAGGGCAGAGATGGAGAGAGTTGTAATGCTTAGTACATCTGGCTGCTGGAGCCCTGGCTCGTATACACCTAGGATGAAAATAAGAGAATACTTTACCTGTAAGAACTGTCCAGCTTGGAGCTGTCCCAAGAAGGGTGAGGTTGAACAGAATACAAGGTTCCCATATTTATAGGCAGGAGGTCCAGAGTCCTTCCCAATTTTCTATAGACAAGAAAGAAGAGAGCTTTAGCAGAGGAACTATCCATTTGTTCCAAGGTGGTTGTCTAACTCCCAGGATCCCCAGGCAGTAGCCCCTCAAGTCTCCCTTCAGCTTATGTGCCCATTTGTTGTTGTTGTATAGTCATTCCAGTTATGTTTGACTATTCATGACCCCATTTGGGGATTATCTTGACCAAGACACTTGAATGCTTTGCCATTCCCTTCTCCAGCTCATTTTTACAGATGAGAAACTGAGGCAAACAGGGAGAAGTGACTTTTCCAGGATCACACAACTAGAAAGTATCTGAGGCTATATTTGAACTCATTCTGACTTCAGGCCCAACACTCTATCCAGTGTACCATCTAGCTGTCCCATATTCCCATTACCAGAAGGTCTCTCTATGAGAGGTGAGTCTTGAAGGATAAAAGAATGGGGAAGAAGAGGTACAAGGGAAAGAGAGAGATACCTGCTCCAAGGAAGGGAGGAGAATTAGAGGATAATCATGTTGGTCTGGTTGACCACAGTGGTTTGTTCTAGGTAGCTTGAAAGGAAAGTCAGTGCTGGTCTGTGAAGTCCTTAAAGTTCAGAATAGAGTCATGGCTATGGAATTTGGGGGAGTAGCAGCAAAATTTTCCTTCATTATGCCATTAAGCCAGAGTCTGACTCTGAAAATAGCTTTGTAGGTCACCAAGCCAGGGAGAAGAGGATGTATTTTGGGATTACAGGAGGGTCTGTGCCAACTAAGAGCTATGCAGACAGCTTCTTAGAGTGGTGACAAAAGTTTATTGGGATGGGGTCTACAATTTATAGGGTAAATGACATAGGTAAAGGGATTAGGTAATCTTCATTCAGAAACAATGATAGGTAATGACTCACAAGATAAGGATAATGAACATGGGTTACTTTGGAGATCTCAGACAGGAGTTTTCTATATGTAATGGATCAATATGTCAATATGTGATTACCTAGCTGGGTTCAATAATTCAGTGGGTGACTCCCCAGCTAGGTTCCTAATTAAATTCTTGCACCAGTGATTTCTTGGCAAAACATCTGGTAACTTGGAAGAAAAATGGGTTGGATTCATGCTAAGGGGAAAAGCTATGTGTCTTACTAATTCTAAGTTAATGGCTACCTAGAGATCTTGCATTCTGGGATGTTCTGGGCTTCTTTCCATAGCCTTGCTGAATGGAAAGCCCCTAACTTCCTATCTACCCAGAAGTTTTACATCCTGGAGTGCTTTGGGCATGGAAGCCCCTGATCTTCTTGTGCTGCTCCCACATCTGCTCCTTTTTTTATTTAAATCAGACAAATGCATCTGGAGTAAGTATATGCTTGAAATCAGTTTTTGATTTCTGAGGTGGATGCACTTGATGCTGACTAAAAATGAAAAAAAAAAAGAGAATAAGGATGAATATTCCAATTCCAATTCCTATTGGGGGAAAAATGATTCTTGGGTGTGGGGCTAATTCTTTTAGAACTCTTGTGAACTGTGCTGCAACTTCTTCTGGTGAGGTGAGTGTGAGTTGTGTTTGGGACATACTTGATACTTCCTGATGGAGGGTGTATAGGTCTAAGCTAATGTTTTTGTGATGTCAAACTCCTAACAATGTTGTACAATGCTAGTCCACTTGTATTGGGAAGAATTATAAGGGAGTGGGGTGACACAAATTGATTTGCATCCTCCATTGCTTTGGAGATGGTCTTTCATTTTTATAACTGATATCTGTTCTCCTAGATAAAAAACCGTACCTTCTAAGGCATCAAGTTGACCTTGTAATTTTGAGTCTATAATTTCCTGGGTTCCTAAAGCATGAGAAACATTTTCTGAAATTTTATTAACATAAGTGGCTGGGTGTATAGTGTTGGTGAGTGCTACTGTGGAAGTGACTGCAGTGGCTATAAGGGTTACTAGGGTGATAGCTTCTGCAATGAGCCAACCTATAAATAATAATCAATTGGAGGGTATAAACTTTTGGATCTGGATAGCAAGGACCTGAAGTTTTTATAGGAAGCATAACAAATAGTGATTGTCTCAGGAGAACAACGTGATCAGTGGTAGACATAAGAGATGGAAAAATACAATTGGTGGCTTTACATGAATAGTTATACAATTTTAAATTGTTTTCAGAAAAATTAGTGGTAATTACTTACAAGAAGTAAGGATTAGGAACATATGAGAGGGGCGTCCAAGTATAAGGGTTATTATCTTTTATGACACCTAGATACTCTAATGTGATTTCCAACCATGAATTTGGAAATTGCCAAACATGTGGGTGCTGGGTTTTTCTGACAGTTAACATAGGAGGGGTCCATCCTCCTGCAGACGTATGTGCAGGACTAATATATGGGTCTGACTCTGTGAGTCACTGCCCTGTGAGCCACTGGGAAGAAATATTTTGAGAGTCAAATTATCAGATTAAAAAATTTTTAAATCAATTTGTTTATGATTTATGCAGAGGAAATTTATTCTATTCACCTATTTCCAACATTCAAAGCAAAGAAAATTAAACTCCATTCAGAACTCAAGGCAAGGGATGAGAATTACAATTGATAATGTTATGACTAGACAAGAAAGGAAGGGGCAAAGGAAAAAGGTGATATAGAAATACTGAAGAAGAATGAAAGAGAGAGACAAAAATGATGATGATGATGACAATAACATTGGAGAGAGGAGAAATGCAGAAAAATGAGAAAGTGAGGCCAATAGAGAAAGAAGAATGGGAGTAGATAGAGAAGGAACTTGAGATAGAGAAGAAAGACTGAATAGATGAAGAGATAACCAAGAAAAACAGAAAAAGAGAAGAGAAAACAAAAATAGAATTGGAAAGATAGCAAGAGAGAGCAAGGAAGAGAAAGAGCAGAGAAATGGGGAGGGTGTGGAATCAAGAGAGAAGGACAGAAGGTAAAGAAGGATTGGAATGCACAAAAAGAGGTATACTCTCTTGGAGAAAAAGAAAGGAACAGACCAAGAGAATGTCATATTTCCAAGGAGGGCTAGACATGCTCCTTTGGAGAAACACAAAGAGAGAAACTTTGCAGGAACATTTACTGACTATGGCTACTGAAGTCTGATGAATTTGCACCACTGGGCACAGGTGGACCATCACCTACTGCTCTGTGGCCGGAAATCAACTGTGTCTCCTTCATGGCTTGACAGGAGGCAGACCCACCTTCCCAGTCAACCTCCCGGTTCAAAAGCCAGTACTTACCCTTTTGTAATAGTTCTGTATCTGGGAAGCCATTCCAACCTGGCTCAACAATGGTGGATTCTCCTCACTCCATTCAAACAGAACAATATCTCCATCTTTTCCACTCAGGTCCTGGATTGTCTTCATGAAAAACATATGACCTCCCCCTGAAGCCTGTAGCTCCTGCTCCCGTTTCTGGTTGAGAGGGCATAAAACAGACCAGTTGGCCTTATCAGGGTCCTTTCCATCTCAAAGAATTCAAAGTGTAGAGCCATACAAATTTATCACTAAAACATTTTCCTGAGACCACCAAATCTACATCTTTCCCTTCAATATATTCTGTTTTACCAGGCATGACCCAAAGGAGTTGTCCTAAGTCCCACCACAAAGCAGAGAGAGAGAATCAAATATCTGATTCCCATCTACTGACCACAGGGCAGCTCTTCCTCCTTTCGACCTAGCATTTCTGATCCCAAATGAAGGTGGGGCCAAGGATATATGAAGACAGATGAGAAGACTGAAATGGTCTTACCTGGGCTTTCTTTCGGATGTGAACAGTCAAGTTGTGGACAGGATGAGGTCCTCTGCCCAACCACCTGAGTGGTGGCCGATGAAATAGGCGGAGTTGTTCAACTCCCATGTGGGTAGGAAAGAGCCTGAAGTGTAGCTCCAGTGCTGGAGTAGAATGCTAGAGAAAAGAAAGAGCATCAGGGATGTTCAGACCGACAGAGTTAGAAAAAGGTCTTCTTCATGACCACTGAGGTCTCTTCTTCTTCAGACTGAACAGCCTTGGGCATGGAATCTAAGGATCCTGGTGATGACTGCCCTATTATTCCCCACCCCCATCTCTGATTCTGGGACCCTCACTGATTTTTTCTCTTTTTTTCCCATCTCTTCCTCTAATTCATTCTAGCTGAGTCTGTTTTCTGTTTTCTCTCTCTCTCTCTCTCTCTCTCTCTCTCTCTCTCTCTCTCTCTCTCTCTCTCTCTCTCTCTCTCTCTCTCTCTCTCTCTCCTCTCTCTCTCCCTCTCCCTCTCCCTCTCCCTCTCCCTCTCCCTCTCCCTCTCCCTCTCCCTCTCCCTCTCCCTCTCCCTCTCTCCCTCTCCCTCTCCCTCTCTCCCTCTCCCTCTCCCTCTCCCTCTCCCTCTCCCTCTCCCTCTCCCTCTCCCTCTCCCTCTCTCTCTCTCTCTCTCTCTCTCTCTCTCTCTCTCCCTCCCTCCCTCCCTCTCTCTCTCTCTCTCTCTCTCTCTCTCTCTCTCTCTCTCTCTCTCTCTCTCTCTCTCTCTCTCTCTCTCCCCCTATATATATATATTGATCTCTTTTTCAGTCTCTGCTCCCATCCCTGTTTCTCTGGGCTTTGTGTATTTCTCTCTTCCTTTCTGAATCTTTTCCTTCCTCTTTATTGTGGTCTTCCTCCCCATGCCTCTGGCTCCATATCTATCTCCATCCCCCATGGGGGTTCCTTTTTTGCTTCCCTATCTTTTCTTGTCTTCAGGAAGTCTGGGATTGGCCTTTGAATTTCCAAGTCTGGACCCCTTTCATGATAATCTGATGGTCTACCCTGGAAAAGTTCTTGAACCAATAGAGGGAGGGGGGAAAATGAGAAAATGTCTAGGAATCTCACTTGGATTATAGGGATTTTGAGGGAAACCTGGAGGCCATGCTGCTGGGGGAAGTAAAATTCATCATTTGACAGGTTCCATGGGTCTTTGGCTTTCAGGCAGGCTGGAGTCTGGGGAGAGACAATGCGAAGACAATAGAATTAGACAAAAGGACCTTGAGATGGAACTGAACCCTTAAGTACTGCAATCTTGTTCCAGGAGGAGAAAGGCAAAAAAGTACTGCCCTCCTGGCCTTGGGGAAGGAGAGTCTTGTAGGGACCTAAGGATGCATATAGTGTCTGATACACTAGCTTTGTAACAGAACATCAGAACTGCAGGAGACCTCAGGAGCCATCAAATCACGGAAATACATGAATGAGGAGTCCCATTCCAACATACACAACAAGAAGTTATCTGGCCTTTGCTGAAAATGATGGGGGACAACCCATTCCACTTTGGAGTAAAAAGTTGTAAGGACATTTATCCTGAGATTAATCCTAAATTTGCCTCTCTTCACTTTTTGATCATGGTCCTGACATCTTCCTCTGTAACAAACAGAATGATAATTAACCCTCATGTTCATTTGTTTGTGTGTGTATATGTGTGTGTGAGAGAGAGAGACAGACAGACAGTCAGAAAGACATAGACGGACAGAGAGGAGGGGGAGGGAGAGGGAGATGTTGAAGAAGGAAAAAGAGAGAGGAGAGAAAGGAGAAAAAGGAAAAAGAGAGGAGGTATTCATATCATCCTTACAAAGTAAGCTGGAAGCATCCAGGAAGATGGCCATAATGGGAGGGGCCTTCTGGAAATAAGACCTTAAGAGAGTCATGGGGGAGGGGGGGCAGAATCTGCTGATATTTAGCCAGAGAAGACAACTGAAGAGCTGGCCTGTGGAAGGGGGAATGGACTTGTGCTGCCTCACCACAGAGGGTTAGGGTAAGTTGCAGAGAGGTGGGTTTAGAAAATCTCTAACAATAAGAGCTATTCCTCATCAGTAAACAGTGGGTTTCCTCTCTTGGGGAAGAGAAAGAAAGGATGAACAATAATACCTTGTGTATGTGGTAGATTTTATATGATTGAAAATCTGTTACCCTAAAAAAGAACTACATATTCCAGGAGCACATTGACTTCCTGTCATTACATACTTCCTATAGACAGAGGATAAAGGGCGTGGTCTTTGGAGGCTCCTCCTCTCTGATGTAGCATCAGCAGTGATGGTGGTGAGTGGGGATGGCTAAAAATGACTAACCAGCTATGGGCATGTGGTCTTTATTTTGTATCTTCTTTATTCATTTATTTCTAATGATCACTAATAAATCTCTTAAAATATAGTATTGTTATTGAGATTTAATTTTAAATTTTACAATATGGCTTGGCTAGCTAATCTCAGGGCTCTTATATTCAGATTCCCTCCTTCACTTGTGACGCAGAAATACTCCCCTTCCCGAACCACTAGAGCCCTAACACACTCACCTGCTCAGTCATGTCACATCTTGGCATATTTTTACCCTTCTGGCTTGATGGTTTAGGGGATGAAGTCTCTACTTCTATAGGCTCCTCAATATCAACTGTGAAAAAAGAGATCACATATTTGTAATTCTCCATGACCTCCTTACTATGTGCAAGGTGAAGTCAGAGTTTGAGCCAACAGCTTCTAGACTTTAGATGAGGAATTCTTCCCACTGGGCCACTCTGCCTCCAGAACTAAGTGGCCCAGTGTTGGGAGTTCAAGGAGCTTTCACTGATATCTAAACACAAAATCCCTCAATCTTACACTAAAAACTAGAGAGCCCCCAAGAGACATCTTGTCCAACCTGTAGCAATCTCCATGAATGCAACCCAATAAAATTGTCATCTAGCTTCTGCTTGAAAAGCAGAGTGATACGAAGCTCATTATCTCCAAATGGAATCCCAAGCTGCTTCCCCATGATGCCTTCCTACCCTGAGCTCTTTCTCCTTCATAACTATTTCTCCAGGACCTCAAACCACATTAACCAATTTGGAGATATTTCAAGATCATTTGGGGATTCCCACAATTTTCCTCTCCTGTTGTTACTTGCTGGTGCAGGTAATGCAATAGAGTTGAATCATAAAAAAAAAATCATACATAACATGAGGTTCTTGTCATCTTGATCAATGGTTGGAACTGTAGGATACAGTGGTTTGTGCATGGCTTGGGCATCCCAAATAATATCATCTTCCCATCGGCTATAAGTAAGGTCATCATTCTCAGGGACAAATAGGGACCCACCAGACTGAGACTGGTCACAGGCACCTGAAAATGAGTAAAGAGTGGGATGAAGGTTAGGATGGCTACATTAGGGTCAGTCCCAACCAGACCTAGCCCCAAATCAACTGATTCCATCACCAATCTCATACTTGTTACCATTTTCATCTCCATTCCTAATAAATTCTCATCCCTGTTTCCTGTCTATTTTTATCCCTCACCCAATCCTCTGATATCCCATCTCCATCAAGATCCCCATCCCTATCTTTATCTACAGCTCTATATCCCCATGATCATCTCAAATTTCATCTCAGCTTCATTTCCACTCCTACCCCATCCTTATCTGTATTATCATCTCCAGGTCCAGCTCCAGCTCTATCTCTATTAGCATTTCCTTCCCGCTTTCCATCCTAATCATTATACCCACTCTGTCACCATGACCAAAACTCATTCCCATTCAATCCCCATTTTCACCATTGTCCCAGCTCTCTGACCTCCTTTAAATGATCTGATATTCTGAGAGGGAATCCATCCTGCATGAGATACTTTCTGGGCATGAGGGGAGGAGTCTTGGACATCTCTGATATCCCAGATGATATCATCTTCCCAGGTTTTTTGGGTGACCATCAAAAAGTTTTCAATATTCAGCAAAGGGTGGTCTGTTTGGGTTGTGGCCTCTTCTTCTTGTGATTTTTCTTTAAGTTTAAATCCATAATCAAAACCTCTCCCATGGGGAGAGACCTCCAGCATGTCATACCAAAGTTTGGCAGGCCCATATCGCCATGGGGCCACCTCTAAGTGAGAATCCTGGGAACAGTCAGCCAATTGAGAGTCAGGCTGAGGAGCCACTGGAGCCTTCATTTTTATCTAGGATGGAATAGAGGACGTGAATTAGGTAGGGTTGGGAATGGGAAAGGAACTGTGGAAAAGGAATGGTTTGGAAAAGGGCCTGAGAGTGGGAAAGAAATGGATGTGAAAATGGGAATGATAAAAGTAACCTGAATGAAGGGAGACTTAAGGGTGGTTATAATGATAGGGGGTGGGATGTTATGTAACTTAGGGAGTTATGAGGGTAGACATGGGGTTTGGACTGGGAAATGTAATTGGAATGGAAATGTCCCTCCCTCTCCATCCGTGCATTACCTCATCATCTGTTAGGCATTCCTCGGGGCCTGGTGGCCTTACTATCTGGGGGCTTCCTTGGATAGGTTTTGAAGGATTCTGTCTGTTCTTTAGTTTCTTCCTTCTCATTCTCCTTCTGACCCTCTGCCACATGGTTGGTGTCTTCTGATTATCAAAGAGTCTGAGAAAACGAAGAGCCTGGAATAGAAAATGGAAATTTGCAAGAGAATACTGAGCCCAAGTAGCTTTATCTAGACCATTGGCTTCAGGTGACTACCTGTGCTTTGACTTCCCTTGGTAAGGTGAGTTCTGTCCGCAGACAAAGAGAGAGAAGTCAAGAGGACTGGGCCTTTGGTTGGACTTAGAGAGTAATTCCCCAGGGTGCTCTCCTACTCCAAGTGATGAGAAAGAAGAGGGCTGTCCTCCTCTCACCTTCCCCTCCCCCCCCCCCATCAACTCAGATGTTCCTTTGGCTCTTGTTGCTGCAAAAATTCACCAGAACTTCAGACACTTTTACTGGCTATGTCTACAAGATCACTCAAGAAGGTGATCCTATTTTAATATCTATGAGTCTTTGTCATTGTGTCTGCCTCTATTTCAGTGCCTCAATGTCTCTATTTTCTCAACTGAGGGTCTTCCTAATTATCCAACTCTAGATTTTCTGTCTATGTTTTCTGGTTTGTCTATCTCTCTTCCTCTCTGTAACTGTCTAATTGACTGGGTATTGTCTTCTATTTTGATGTCAGCCTCCATCTTTTATCTTCCACTGGTATTCCCTTTTTTTGGCCCCAACCTACCTTTTCTTGACGAAATTGTGGCCAGAGCTCTGTGACTGTAGGCATGCTGGTACTTCTCAGTCTGACTTCCCTAAGTAATCCGGGGGAATCTTGTCCATTATCTTTATCTTCCATTTTTTCATCCTCCTCCTCAGAGCTGCTGGAATCCTCTAGGGAGGAGATTCTGTCTTTGAAGGGTAGGACCATTTCTTCTTCCTCCATCTTGGATCCTGCATTAAAGAAAGATCTTGATCTGAGGTTCCCTGTCCCCTGCCCTAGACCAGTCATGTTCCACCTGACACTTTACCAGGACAATAGTTTATGAGTCATCCATTCTCATTATCTAGTAGAACAGAAACCCCATGGAGGCAGGGATGGTTTCAGCTTTCTTTTTATCCCTGGAGATGACTTCTCTGAGATGACAGTGACTACAGCCAAATATGTAATTAATGAATTATGGAAGAATTCAATTGTATTTCTATCTCTCTTTAGAGCCTATGCTCACCTACCCCAGTCCAGCATAACATCCTTATTCCTGAGGGAAGTTCTCAGAATACTGAAGTTCACCACCCTCAGTGAGAGTGGGGCAGGTCAGCATTGACCCCTCCTCCCCCAAATAGGAGTACCTGAAATAGACCTTCACATTTATTCAACCAATAAGTATTTATTACTCCCTCTTTCCAAATATTCTGGGTTCCACCCTGATCTCCTGAAATTCAGGGATATAATTTTCTTTATAAATTTCTACCCTTAGCAAGGTAGATTTTAAATCATATAGGACTAGATTTGATCATGGTATTGTAGGCTTTAGAGTTGAAAAGGCTTTAAAAGGAATCTGATATTGAATCATATTGGTATCAAAATTTAGGGGATACAGCCAAAGCAGCAATTAGGGGGAAATTTATGTGCCCAAAAGCTGATATCAATAAAATGGAGAAAAAGCAAATCAATGAACTAGGCATGCAACTAGAAAAAATAGAAAAAGAACAAATTAAAACTCCCAATTTAAAACTAAATTGGAAATCCTAAAAACCAAGGAGAAATTAACAACATTGAAAGTAAAAGAACTATTGAACTAATAAATAAGACTAGGAGGTGGTTGTATGGGGGAGAAAGAAATAAAATAAATGGAACATTGGTTAATTTCATTTTTAAAAAAGAAAGAGAATTAAATTACCAATATCAAAAATGAAAAGGGTAAATTCACCTCCAATGAAGAGAAAATTAAAGTAATAACTAGAAACTATTTTGCCCTATTATATGGCAATAAATTTTACATTCTACATAAAATAAATGAATATTTACAAAAATATACATTGCTTATTAGCAAAAGAAGAAATAGAATATTTAAGTAATCCCATCTCAGAAAAAGAAAATGAAGAAATCATCAATGAACTCCCTAAGAAAAAATCCACAAGGCCAGATGGATTCACAAGTGATTTCTATCAAACATTTAAAGAACAATCTACTCTAGTCTTATATAAACTATTTGGCAAAATAAACAAAGAAGGGGTCCTACCAAATTCTTTTTATGACACAAATATTGTGCTAATACCTAAGCCAGGAAGATCAAAAAGAGAAAAAGAAAATTATCGACCTATTTCCCTAATGAACATTGCTGCAAATCTTAAATAAAATACTAGCAAGTAGACTATAGCAACATATCACAAGGATTATTCACTATGACCAGGTGGAATTTATGCCAGGAATATAAGGCTGGCTTAATATTGGGAAAACTATCAGCATTGTTAACCATACCAATAAACAAACAGAAATGACATGATTATCTCAATAGATGCAGAAAAAGCCTTCAAAGAAGTACAACACCCATTTCTATTAAAAACCCTTGATAGAGATGGGAGGTCCTGGGTTCAAATCTGACCTCAGACACTTCCTAGCTGTGTGACCCTAGGTAAGACACTTGACCCCCATTGCCTAGTCCTTATGCTCTTCTGCCTTAGAACCAATACATGGTGTTGATTCTAAGATGGAAGATAAGGGTTAAAAAAAAAGTCTCAAAAACACAGAAATAAATGAGTCTTAAAATAACAAGTAGTATCTATCTAAAATCATCATCAAATATCATCTGCAATGGGGACAAGTTAGATACCTTCCCAATAAGATCAGGAGTGAAGCAAAGAAGTCCTATTATCACCACTTCTCTTATTTTTCTAGAAATGCTAGCTTCAGCAAAAAGAGAAGAAAAAGAAATTAAACAGATTAAAGTAGACCACGAGGAAACTAAACTATCACTCTTTGCACATAGATGATGGTATACTTAGGGAATTCAAGAAAATCATCTAAAAAGCTAGTGGAAATAACTTTAGCAAAACTGCAGTATGCAAAATAAACCAACACAATTCATCAGCATTTCTATATATTTCCAACAAAATCAAGGAGCAATGAGAGTTAGAAAACTAGAATTAAAAAGAGAAACTCAATTTAAAATCACTATATATAATATAAAATACGTGGAAATCTATTTGCCAAGACAAACACAGGAATTATATGAACAATTAAAAAATAGTCTTCACACAAATAAAGTTAGATCTAAACAACTGGAAAAACATTTTACAGCCAAGATTAGAAGGGAAAGAACAAACTGAGAGATAAAATTTTATAATAAATTCCTCTGATAATTGTCTCATTTCTCAAATATATAAAGAACTAAGTCAAATTTATAAGAATCCAAGTCACTTCTCAATTGACAAATGGTCAAAGGATATGAATAGACAACTTTCAGATGAAGAAATCAAAGTAATCAATAATCACATGAAAAAATGTTCTAAATCCCTCTTGACTAGAGAAATGCAAATTTAAAAAACTCTATGGTATTACCTCACATCTATCAGATTGGCCAATATGACAGTAAAGGAAAATAATCAACGTTGCAGGGGATGGGGCAAGATTGGGGCAAAAATCATGAACTGACAACCATTCTGGAGGGCAATTTGGAATTATGCCCAAAGGGCTATAAAACCATGTATACCCTTTTATCTGGTAATGCCACTACAAGATCTAAAAAATGGGAAAGAACCTACTAGTACAAAAATATTTATAGTTACTCTTTTTGTGGTGGCAAAGAGCTGGAAACTAAAGGAATATCCACTAATTGGAGAATGACTGAACAAATTGTAGTATATGATGCTGATAGAATACTGTTGTGTTGTAAGGAATGATGAACAAGATAGTTTCAGAAAGAGCTGGGAAGAGCTCCATTAACTAATGCAAAGTGAAATAAAGAGAACCAGGGAAACTCTGTACACAGTAACAGCAATACTGTGGAGTAACCAAATGGGATAGACTTAGCTATTACTGGCAATGCAATGATCCAAGATAATTCTGAGGAACTTATAACAAAAATTGCTATCCACCTCCAGAAAAAGAACTGTCAGAATAGGAATAGAGATAAAAGCATTTGGACTTACCATGTGTTTATTTGGGTATATGTTTGGGGGTCTGGGCTTTATAAGATTATTCACTAACAAAAATGAACAATATGGAAATATGTTTTGTATGATAATATGTGTATAAACAGATCAAATTGCTTGGCAGCTCCAGGAGGGGGGGTAATTTGGAGATCATATAACTTCAAAGAACTTAAGGGGAAATTTGCCATTACATGTAATTGGTAAAAAAAAATTAAAAATAAATTAAAATTTTAAAATCTGATCCCATCATTTTACAGAGTAAGGAATCTCAGGTGGAAGAATGGGAAATGACTTGCCCAGGATCACGTAGAGGTTGTTGAAGACTTGGGAAAGCAAGACTTTAGGAAGGCATGCCTGTGGTGGGATGAAAAAACAGGGATAGGAATGGGAACTTGATTTCTTCTCTTACCCAGTCAGCAAGGGCCCAGCAGGTCTCTCTTCTGATGAGATTTTTGATTTCCCAGCCTCTGCCTCACTGGAAACTCCTCTTCACAGTCATAACACCATTCTCTCTCAAAGGGATTCCTTCAGTAGACTATTGCCTCTGGTGACTCTGAACTCCTAGCCACAGTGCCCAACTCCAACCCACTAGAAGGTGAGGTTCAGATCTGGGCTCACCCTCAAAGATCTGTAAAAGATCTGACCTGGTAGCAAGGACTCTACCTGGGGGAACAGAACAGTTCCCACTAACCCTTCCCCTTTCTCAAGTCTCTTCAACTCCCCAGGTCTCAGTTTCCTCAACTGTAACATTTACAGTAAAGCACAGTATTTAAGTGAGTTATGAGGTCTTGAAATTCATCCCCCCCCCAAACCACATAGCCCCCATCCACAATCAGCCTTTTCTTCTAGGGAGCCTCGGAAAATTCACCAGCAACACTGTCCACATTAAAAGGAGGAAGAGATGGAAAGCCAGTCCGAAGGCAAAATGACTTCAGGTAGCTGGGGTTTGCAACAAAACTGACTTTTATACCTTTTCAGGGAAGATTCACAACTCTCCAGAAGAATAATCTTGGTGCTTACAAGAGTGTGAGTCTTCCTTCTCAGAGGTGCAAACTCAAAATTCAAGTAAAGTCCCCAGTGTTCATTCTTGTACCCTTTACTTTACAGACCCTTCGAGTCCATCATTATCATTTTGAAAAATAAAGTTTTCACTCCAATGTTTTTGGTAAGGTGGGTGTGCGATGGACAGGACATGGAGTCAGAAGATCTAAGTTCATTTCCAGCTTTAGACATCTACCAGCTAGAGACGCTGGCCAAGGTCTTTATCTGCTATTTATCTCTCTTTTACTTAACTGTGAAATGGGGATAAATAACAACACCACCTACTTTACAGAGTTCACAAAGATTAGATTAAGTAATAATTGTAAAGCACTTAGCAGGTAATGAGTACCATAAACAAACTTGTTCCCTTTCCCTTCTCTTCCTCAATGTGCCTCACCACTACCCAACTAGGAAGTCATCATAAAAACAAAGAATAAAGGAGAGAAAAAAATATATTTTATAATTATTTTTACACATCGCTTATCATGAGTGGGAGATTTTTCTATTTTTCTTTATCTTCCTCCACTCTGTGCTGTATTTCCACTTTTCAACATCTTTATTAAAGATCATTTCTCTTGTCTTATGTAACACTCCCATCCTTTCTCTCCAATAGAAGTTGTAGATCCCAAATTATAATTCACATAAGCCATAAGAACCATTGATCTTGCTTTTACAAAGAGATTTGTGGAAGAGATTAGATAGAGAAAAGATAATAAGAAACAATGGAGCTCTGATCTAGTGTTCAATAAAGAAGAAACCCTAAGTTACTAAGGAGAAAAACTCTCTTAGTGACAAAAAATCCTGGGCAAACCTGGTAAGAAGTCTGGCAAAAATTAGTCTCATCTCCTGAATATTAAACATCATGCCATTTTTAAAAATGGAACAGAAGGTAATAAGCCTTTCATAGCTATAGGTAGGAGGTACCATCTTATCCAAACAAAAGAGAGTTGCAATTATAAAATATTTTTTTATTTTGTTTTGGTTACATGAAATTAAAAGGCTTCTGACAAACAAAATTAATGCATCTAGGGGTATGGACATAGTAATGGTAGTGTTGGGTCAGAGACACTGCACAGATTTATAGCTAAAGAAAAATCATGTTGTATTGTCTTATTTAATAACAATAGCTCTCTGAGAAATCATGCATTCCTCAGATTCCTTGCTCTAAAGAGCTTGCAGTTTCTGAAGGGCTAATTAAGTAAGGTGTTAACCAGCTTGAGTGGAGCCTCTTGCTTAACTTTGAAGCCAATTTGAGCTAAGACTCTCTAGAGGATATTCTTGTATTCTTCCTTTTTCCTTTACCAAAGTTTGGCGTGACCTAGTCTACAAAGGGGAAACCATTGCTTTGAGATGCTTTATTTTGGTTTTCTGCCATAGATTGCAGGAGGCAGCTAGACACAATGAATGGGGCAGCTAGCATTCTTGAGTGTCAGAGACTGATGTAATCAGTCACAACTGAAAGCCAGCTCCCTTTCACTCGATGCAGATTGATCCATTCATATGAAGATGTCTTACTCTCTCCTTCAGTGATGCATAGGGGAAACAAAGAACCATTAACCTAACTCCTGATTAAAATGTCCACCAATCAGGGTTGCCTTACATTTTCCACAGGAGTTCCAAATTATATATTGTCAAGCCAATCAGAGGGAAGACACCACATAGATTTAAAAAGCGCTGACTGGTCCTCCTCTGATTTTTTTCCCTCATGGGGGCATAATTAGAGGTAAGCTAAATGGGGACACTAATACACTGTTGGTGGAATAGAGACCTACATATAATGAGTCATCTGCCTGGCCCCTGTGGATAACATTTTTTTTTATCGTGAGTTCTCTTAGGGGTTGTCTTGGGACCTTGTTTTGTTGATAATAGTTTAGTCCTTTACAGTTCATCATCACACAATTTTTCTGTTATTGCATATAGTATTCTCCTGGTTCTAGTCACTTCATTTCACATAGGTTCATATAAGTCTTTAAGGTTTTTCTGAACTCATGCTGTTTGTCATTTCTTTTGGAACAATATTCCATTAGAGCCTTGTTCAGCCATTCCCCCAATTGATGGACACTGCCTCAGTTTTCAATTCTTTGCCATTACAAAAAGAACTGCTAAAATATTTTTGTACAAGTAGACCTTTTCCCCCAGGCTATATATAGTTTTATATTGTTCTCCAGAATAGTTATATCAGTTCACAATTGCACCAGCAGTGTATGTGTCCCAATTTTCCCACATCCTTCCAACAATTATCACTTTCTTTTTTGGTCATATTAGCCAGTCTGATAGGTGTGTTGTGGTGCCTGGGGCTTGTTTTAATTTGCATTTCTCTAATCAATAATGATCTGGAGCAGTTTTTCATGTGACCATAGATAATTTTAATTTCATCTGAGAACTGCCTAGTCATAACCTTTGACCATTTAACAATGTGGAATGTTTTGAATGATTATAAATATGACTCAGTTCTCCATATATTTGAGAAATGAGGCCTTTGTCAGAGACATTTGCTATCATTTGCCTCCCTCCCCTATTTGTTGTTTCCTGTTTGTATCCTTTGACAATTTATCAATGAGGGAATGATGTCTTTTTTTTTTTAATAAATTTAGCTCAGTTCCCTCTATATTTGAGAAATAAGACCTTTATCAGAGAAATTTGCTATAAAAACTCCCCCTAGGTTCCTGTTTTCCTTCTAATTTTTGGATGCATTTGTTTGCTTGTGCAAAAATCTTTTAATTGAATATAATCAAAGTTATCCCTGTTATATCCTTTGATCTTCTCCATCTCTTGTTTGGTCATAAACTCTTCCCCTATCCTCTCCATAGATCTGACAGGTAATTTTTTTGTGTTCCACAAATATGTCTAAATTATGTCAAAGTTGTATATCCATTTTGAGTTCATTTTGGTATATGATGTTAATGAGGTTCTATACCTAATTTCTGCCAGACTGCTTTCCAGTTTTTCTAGCAATATTTTGTTTCAGCAATTTCTTATTCCAAGTTTGACTCTGTTAAATTTTAATTGTGGATGGACTCTGAATATTATATAGGTGGTCACAAGGGATTTAATTTCTAAATCCCAAAATGAATTACTAAAGTAAAATGTAATTTATGGTAGTTTTATTTACAATAGAGGGGAAATATTAAGGAATGAGAGAGAAGGAGAAAACTCCAGCTTCCTCTGAGCCCGGTAGAAATTCTAAGACCCTAATCAGGGAAAAGAGTTTCAAGGTGATGGACCTTTCTTGGAGGTTCACACCTCCAGAAAGTCTGGGTCACTAATTCAGCCTTTCACTCACCAAGATGACTGTCTAAAAAGAAAGCGTCTGAGGTCTCCTGAATGAGCTCCTCCAGGGTCAGGTTCTTGAATCTATCAAATGGCTCCCATGGTCCTCTTTTGAAAGATCTTTTTCTCTTGTGTCACCTCCCCTAAAGTTCACCAATCTACCAATCACAGCAGATGCTCCTCTCCAGGACTGCTCACCCTTTAGTTCACACCTTCTTTGGTTAGATTATACCTTTTTTGATTAGTTCACCTTTTGTAGTTAGTTAACACCTTTTTGTAGTTAAAATGGGAAGATGTACTTCAAATACTGAGTTACCACCTTTTTGTAGATTAAAATCTAAAAATAGATTGTGGATTACAATTCAATCTTCCCAACAAAGAAAGAGCTAAGTACCTTCATTGTTATAATCAGGAGATAGCTAAATCCAATCTTCACAATTCCTAGAGTTTTATCAAATAATAAATAGGCTTCTGTGCTCAGTTTCTTCTGTGTAATCTGTACCTAATCTATTCCACTGATCAACAATTATATGTCTTATCCAGTACCAAACTATTTTGGTGATTACCACTTTGTAGTATAGTTTGAGATGAGATGGTTTGAGAGCACTGTTGGACTTTCTTCCTTTACAGTTTTTTCATTGGTACTCTGATATAAGTGACTTTTTGCTCCTCCAGATGAATTTTGTTATTATTTTTCTAGTTCAATAAAGTAGTTTGATTGACATGGAACTAAATAAGAAAATCAATTTAGGTAGTATTATCATTTTATTATATTGGCTCAGTCTACCCTTTGTGAAAGGGAATTCTTTATTCTCTGTCTATTCTGAGTTAACACTTGTTTAACACTAACTTAAGTACCCCTACCTTGTACCTCACTAGACTGTGAAGTGTGAATCAGACTTTCTTTTAGTACACCTACTTAGCACCTCACCAGACACTAAGTAAGAGTGTTCACAAGTCATTTGCTAAAGTGGGTGACTCAATCAGTAAGGAACTTGTGAATCCTTTTTATGAGTTCACACCTCCAGAGGATGAGACATGGATGCCATGAGACACTGTCCTCCTAGGCAGTGTTAGACAGTTTGAAAGCTGTGATTGGCCCCTGTGAAAAGGGGAAGGAACAAGGAGTCACTATAAAAGTCCTGAATTTCTGGGGCTAGAGGTTGGCTTCAGGAGTCATCCTTGACAAGACATTGCCTTCAGCTCAAACTACCTCTTGGAGGGAACTTAGGTGAGTGAATATCTGACTTTCCTTTCCTGACTTCTGGAGAAAGATTAATTCTGTCCAAGGGTTAACAAGTCATGCCTGGCTGAGTCCAGTACTGGAGCAATATTTAGTGTGATAGGCTAAATATCTTTTCTACCCTCTTTTTGTATTTCTCTACTTCCACTCTCTCCACTGATTTTGTAAATAAAAACTATTGAATGTCATTTTTACTTGAGCTATACTATTTTAAATCAGTGACCACCATATTATTTGTAATTTTAATATATTTTAGTCAAACACTTAATTTTAATTCCTTACACCATGAACAATTGATGGTTCCCTGAATTATTTAGATTGGTCTTTATTTGTGTGAAAAGTTACATATTGGTGTCAGGGACCAACTGGTTGGGGGTTCCCAGGGGTTAGGATGCAGACAGACTCAGAAGGGTTTATGGTGGTCAATGACAAGAACCAAAGACACTGGAGGCAATCAAATGGCACCAATGGCAACTTTATTGAGGGGAGAGAGGGCTTTTATAACCAGATGTGTTACTACTGTGAAGATTGGATTTAGCTATCTCCTGATTGTAACAATGACGGTACTTAGCTCTTCCTTTATTGGGAAGGTTTAATTGTAATCCCCAGCCTATTTTTAGATTGTAATCCCCAAAGTGTTAACTCAGTATTTAAAGTAGATCTACTAATTTTAACCACAAAAAGGTTCAAACTAACCACAGAAAGGTATGAACACCCATTTCTTGCACTGAGTGGGAGGTCTGTGAACCACGTGTGAAAGAGTGGGCAGTCCTGAAGAAGAGCATCTGTTGTGATTGGTAGACATAAAAATTTAGGGGAGATGACACAAGAGAAAAAGATCTTTCAATAGAGGAAACAGAAGCATACAGGGTTTCATTCAAGAGGAATCAAGGATTCAGTCACTCAGACTTGGAGTGAAGACATTTGGCTGTGGTATTGGACCCCTGGAGGAGCTCATGCAGGAGACCTCAGACTGCTTTCCTTTAAGATGGTCATCTTGGTGAGTGAAAGGCTGACTTAGTTCCTTGCCCTTTCTGGAGGTGTGAACCTCCGAGAAAGGCCTATTGTCTTGAGACTCTTTCCCCCTGGCTGGGGCTTAGAATTTCTATGTGGCTCTGAGGAAGCCAGAGCTCGAGCTCTCTCCCCTTTTCTTTCTTCCTTAATATCTTCCCTCTATTGTAAATAAAACTATCACAAATTCCATTCTACTTTAGTAATTCATTTTGGGATTTAGAAATTAAATCCCTGGTAACCACAAATTAATATTCAAGTCCTACCATAATAATTTTAACACTATCCAAACATTACATACCCATGATAACAGATAAATATTTACATGGTAATAGGTAATGGCTAACAGAGAACCTCCCATCTCATATGGGGATTGTAGGATGATGATGTCTTCTTTATGGGGATTGGAGGATTAGAGGGTATGATGCAAGAGCTTGTTGGGACATGTCCTAGGTTTGTTGGGGCAAGTCCTAGGTTCTCTTCTACCCAGCCCAAGCATGTCCTAGGTTCAGCCCTAGGTCACTCTTAGTTCATTCAGGTATATTCAATGTATTATGTATCCCTCACTTGGGAGCCCTATAACTTAGAGGCCCTATCAATTTCTCCATTTTTATCTTAAAAAGAAGGCAAAGTAAGTGAATTTGTGTGAATTGTATAAGGCTAAAAAGTTAAATTCTACTTAAATTCTATTTGCTTGGAAATGGAGCTTTTGAAATTTTATTTTTTATCAGGGCCTTTTTCAGAGCTTATCTCAGAGAATGCTATGTGTGCTGACCATCGTGATTTGCCTTCCCAGCAAGGCCTTTACCTCTGAGCTTTTTGCACAGCCTCAGTTGGATGGTTATGCTTGTTGTAGCTACTGTTGAGACTCAAGGTCCTTTTGCCTTTATGACAAGCATCATCCTTCACACCTAATAGAGCTATTCTTATTGGCCCAATTCTAGAAGCATCCAACTCTCTATTCCATATGCCAAGCAAATATCAACTTTTCTAAGTGCCAATGTTGCTAAAAATTATTCTGTTGTTGTGTGATATCTGTTTTCCTAATCAATTCTGATAAGTCCTTTTGGAGTGTAAACTAAGTATGGGTTGACTATGTTGCGCCATATCTTCTGGCGGATAAAGTATAAGGTTAACTTTTGTTTAAGTACCAAGGTTTAGGAGTATAACATATGGAATAGAAGGGAAAATACACTTTGAAACCTTACATATGATACAGAAATAATTATACCTAATATCAGAATGTGAAGCTGTGCATCATTATAAGTTACATTTTTCAAGGTAACAATAATAATAGTTAGTCTGAGGTTAATACAAATAGGTGTGCTTTTTGAGGGAAATGGCTTAAGTAAGATCCATCAATCTCTTGGAGAGGCTTGCCATTTCTAGGAGTTGCTCTGTAATTTAAACCTTTCTTTTGGCTTGTCCCCTAGTCACAGGCTCTGTGACTTCTGTCCTAGGGGCAGTTTCCATATATTCTGTTCTGCAGAATCCTCTGCCATCGGTGTTCATTTCCTGTGTAAATAATTGCAAAAACATGACCCAAAAGTAAAGCCTCGACTCTCATGTTATAATTTTTTGTAAAAGATCGATAGGTATTTGGGGTTTTTTGTTTTTGTTTTTGTTTGGTCAGGTGGTGTTTCTTGTTCCTTTCAATTACAATATGAGTCAAGTCCCCTTTTTTGTTTTTTAAGCATGTGTTTTAATGGTTAAATTATGATGGATTGTCTAGTTGAGATTTTTAGCGAGTGGACCATGAGTTTTGGAAAAAGGGGACAATGTTTTTGGCTTCACAGCTTCTTCCTGCTGAACGGGGGGAGGAGTGAGGATGATTCTCTCTCTGCAGATGATTTTCTGCAGATGGAAGTTAAGCCAATTGTATTGTTGCTTGTTGAGTGATAAAGGTTAATAATTTTGTTGGGAGTTAGATTTTTACTAACAACAGTTTGATTAATGGTAGGTTGAACTCACAGTTGTTTAAAGAAGCTTTTTCACTCCTGAGTAAGCAGAGTTAGATTTATGACTTTGACTAGCTAGGAAAGTTTGAGCTGCAAACTTCAGAGTATAATAGTTTGCAAGCAGGAGCTGGATAGAAGGTAATGTAAAGAGAGAATTGAACTATTAGTTTATTTTTTTTTAAACCCTTACCTTCCATCTTGGAGTCAATACTGTGTATTGGCTCCAAGGCAGAAGAGTGGTAAGGGCTAGGCAATGGGGGTCAAGTGACTTGCCCAAGGTCACACAACTGGGAAGTGTCTGAGGTCAGATTTGAACCTAGGACCTCCCGTCTCTAGGCCTAGCTCTCAACACACTGAGCTACCCAGCTGCCCCCTTCTTAGTTTATTTTTAAATGCAATCTATCAGCAACCTTTAATTTAATCAAATCAAGAATTTGAGGTACCCCTACTTAGCACTTGGTAAGTCACTAGGTAAGAGAGCTCACAAACCTCACCTTGGGCAATGCTAGGCAAATTGGGAGACTACAATTGGTTCCTGTGAAAAGGGGGGAGAGACAGGAGTTGACATGGAAAAGGGGGGATAAAAGGTCAAGCCCAAGGACTGATTCAGGCATTCTGTGTTGGTGAGCAGGGCTGAAGGGAGACTCTTGGAGGCACTTGATTTTTCCTGAACTCATCCTTGACTGGAGCTTTCTGCACTGGGGAGACTTGCTAGGTGAGTGACTGGAGCTGAAGGAAGAGGCTTGCTTTGGTGGACTTCTGCCTGAAGATTGCCACAACTTCCACATGGAGATCTGGACTTGAGGGAGCTCTTGCTGGGTACTGAGCTGGACTTCACAAGAGCAGCACTTAGGGTGGTGGGCTAGACAATTCTCTACCTTCTTCCTACATTTCCCATTCTAGTATCTCTACATTGCTGTAACTAAAGCTGCTGACAATCATTTTGACTTAAAGGCTAATATTTTATAATTGGCGACCACAATAATTTTTTTTAGCTCATAAATATTTTGTCAAAACAACTTTTTATCATTACAGTAACAAGGCACACAGTATATCCTATTCAGGGATTTTCTAAGTTTTGCACAATTAAGATGTTATTTCCAACATTTAGGAAACATTTTTATATACTTTATTAAATTTTACCAATACTATATGGAAACTTCATTTATACACATAATTTTCATGTCAACAAATTGTATTTAAATACATCTTAATCTTCTATTTTACATTTCACAATACCAGATTAATAATATCTGAACTTCTTTTTCCTAATATCTTTAATTTTTACATTTTGATCCCAATTCCAGTTTACTCAAATAACCTTTTAGGCATGGTCAGATGATCAACACAGTAGATATTATTTGTCTAAGATTTATTGTCTTAAAGTTCAGTTTTAAGCTGCCATAATGTTAATTTTTTGCCTTTGCAAACTTTTCTGAAATGAAGATAACCACTTAAGATTGAACCAAATTTTTGTATAGGAAGTATCAGCATTTTCTAACTTTGGAGTTTATTAAAATGTTGGTTTAGAAAAATTTTTTGAAAGTTTAGAAAACTTTTAAAAAGTTGGGATAATTTAAGACTCTCATGCTCTTATGTTTATCTTATATTTTATTTTATACTGCCTGTAGTTATTTGAAACAAATTTTTTTCTATCTCTTTCTCATAAATTTTGTTGATAATATATAAATGTGATAATAATTTCTGTGAGTTTATTTTATATCTAGTATCTAGTTTATTTTATATCTGCACTGGGGGAAGCTGGGTGGTTCAATGAATTGAGAGCCAGACCTAGAAGTGCTAGGTTCAAATTTGGCCTCAGACACTTGCTAGCTGGGTGACCCTGGGTAAGTCACTTCACCCCCATTGCCTAACCCTTACTGCTCTTCTGCCTTGGAACCAGTACACAATATTGAAGCAAAGATGGAAGGTAAGGATTTTTAAAGAAGGTTTGTTTGTTTTTTTCTTGTCTAAAGGAGATCATTGTTTTAACTAAATTTTTAACTAAATTTCTGGGGTCTCTACCTATGCTATCATGTCATTTGCAAAAAGAAAAATGATCATTGTGTCTCCACATTATCTATTTCTTTAATTTCTTTGTCTTTTCTTATTGCTATAAGCAGCATTTCTAGTACAATATTGAATAATAATGGTGATAGTGGATGTTCTTTATGAAGATTAAATTAACTCCCCTGCCCATTTTTAGATTTAATCACCAAAAATATAAACATCCCACTTAATCTTTAAGTGGGGGAGGTCTGTGACCCATGTATGCTATAGTGGATGACTAATCAGAATCAAACTGAGTGGCCTCTGGGCAGTCCCAAGCAAAGTTTCAATTGTAATTGATAGATGTAAAAGTGGAGGAAGGCACAGGAAGTGACACAAAAGAAAGTGTATTTAAAAGGGAGTTACAACTTCCTGTGGGAACTTCTTCTGGGAGTTCTGGAGTTATTTGTGCTTAGGGCTTCCGACTGTTCTCATTCTTTGGGAGTTCTGAGTTTGAGTTGGAGGCTGATGAAGAATCTGCTGACTGGACCTGAAACCTTTCCTGGTGAGACTATTCTTGAATCTCTCACTTTAGACTGACACATGATGAGTCAAAAGATCTGTCTTCTTTCCTGGATTTTCTGAAGGGACTAGCCTCAGGAGAGACCTATTCTCTTGAGAGAGGCTCCCTGCATCCCCAGGTCCTCAGCTACAAGGGCCAAGGCCTCTCTGTGTAAGGACTAATTCTCCCTTCCTGGGATGAGCCAGGGGCCAGAGCAAAATATTTAGTGCATAGGCTAGATATCTTACACTATCCTCTCTCTGAATTCTTACTTAATTCTTCTATTTTGTAAATAAATTGTTAAATAAATCTCTTTGGAATTTCATAAAATTCCTGGCAACTCTATTCGTAAATAATCCAGTCCAACCTTTTGTATTAAAAAAAAACCCTTTTCTCCCCCTTACATCTTGTTCCACCTTTGATCTTATTGGGCAGACTTCCAGCTTATACCCATTACAGATAATGTTTGCTCTTGGCTTTAGATAAATTTTACTTATCATTTTAAGAAAATTCCATTTATTCCTATACTTTCTAATGTTTATTTTTAACTCTCACCTTCCATCTTGGAATCAATACTGTGTATTGTTTCCAAGGCAGAAGAGTGGTAAGGACTAGGCAGGCAATGGGGTCAAGTGACTTGCCCTGGGTCACACTGTCTGAGGTAAAATTTGAACCTAGGACCTCCCCTCTCTAGGCCTGGCTCTCAATCCACTGAGCTACCCAGCTGACCCCTCTAGGGTTTTTGATAGGAATGGGTGCTGTATTTTGTCAGAAGCTTTTTCTACATCTATCAAGATAATCACATTATTTTGTTGATATTGATATGGTCCATTATGCTAATAGTTTTCCTGATACTGAACCAGATATAAATTCATCCTGGCTATAGTATGTGGTATATCAATGTAATCTCCTTGCTGGTATTTTATTTAAATTTTTGCACTGGGGGCAGCTGGGTGGTTCAATGAATTGAGAGCCAGACCTAGAGGTCCTAGGTTCAAATTTGGCCTCAGACACTTGCTAGCTGGGTGATCCTGGGTAAGTCACTTCACCCCCATTGCCTAACCCTTACTACTCTTCTGCCTTGGAACCAGTACACAATATTGAAGCTAAGATGGAAGGTAAGGATTTTTAAAGAAGGTTTTTTTTTTCTTTTTGCATCTCATTTCAGTTGTATTTGACTCTCTAGGACCCTAATTGGGGTTTTCTTGACAAAGATATTGGAGTGGTTTACCATTTCCTACTCCAGTTCATTTTATAGATGAGAAAACTGAGGCAAACTATGGTAAGCAACTTGCCCAGGATCACACAGCTAGCAAGTGTCTGAGGCTGAATTTGAACTCCCAGGTCTTCCTGACTAGGTCCAGTGCTCTATCCTCTAAGCCATTTCTATTAAGGAAATATTATCTCCTTTGACCCTGACCCTGACTACTCATATGTACAATGGTCAAGTCACATCTCCCTGAACCTCAGTTTCCTCACCTTGTATAATGAAGGGGCTGAACTTGATGGTCTCTGAGGTCACCTCATCTCTGATCTTAGAAGCCCTATGGGATAGAGCCTAGGTTTATAGATCTTTGGAAGCCATCAAGTCCAACACCTCTGCCTTGCAGATAGCAGATAGCAGATAGCAGATGTTGATTGGCTGATTAAAGTGAGTTGCCCAGAGTCACAAGATAGTCAATATGATGTAGGGGAATGATCACTGGTTCTGAAGTCAAGGATCTTGGGATCTAAGGCTGTTTCTGCTACTTACTGTGTATATATAATATCTGTCCAACTTTGAGAAAGTTAATCAGTCTCTCCAGACCTCAGTTTCTCTAGAATGAGTTATTTGAATTAAACAGTCTCTAAGTTCCTTTCCAGCTCTTAATTCTCAATCTTGGCTATCCACATTGTACAGACAGGGAAGCTAATTACCACTCTCAAATTGTGAAGAAAGAAACGACCTCCTGCATTGAAAACGTTGATGCTAAAACTGATATTAGTCCCCTGCATTTATAAACTGTACTTCTTTTCAAAGGTTCCCCATGTTTCATTCACATCAATTATCTTATTTAATCTTCATGAGAACTCTATGAAATAAATGGGTCATGGACATCATTTAATAACTTTTGCTATGTTTTGCTGTACAGATGAGGCACAGAGAGTCCTTATTCAAGTTCACACAGGAAACTCTTGGCAGAACCTGGATATGAATTCTGCTCACTTATCTCTCCATCCAGGATTCTGCTTTCTAAACCTAATTCTCATGACCCAAATGACATCAGACACAAGGTTTGTGGAAGAGGTAGGGTAGGATTCAAATGTATTTGCAGTCTTGTTTGTTTCTCAGTTTTTTCCTCTGTAAAATGGGAATACTGCTTGTACTGCCTCTCTCTACAAGTGAAGAAGATAGTCTATCGATCAACCTTAAAGCACTATAGCAATGTGAGTTATTATGATAGTTATCCTTCAAGCAAAATTCAGATACTCTTCCTAAATTCTGCATAATAGTTTGGGGTTTTTTTGTTTGTTTGTTTTTTATTTTATTTTTATTATCACGCAAAATACACTTTCATAGTGATCATTCATTGTTGTAAGAGTTGCTGATAGTAACATTGTTCAAACAGTCATCATACATTGTTATTCTCCTGGTTCTGCTCACTTCACTATGCATCACTTTATATAAGTCTTTTCAGGGTTCATTTGTTGTTTTGTCTTTGTTCTGTTCATCATTTCTTATGAAACAATAGTATTCCATTACAATCATATACCACAACTTGTTCCACCATTTCCCCAATTGATTGAAATCCCTTCAGGTTCCAATTCTTTGTCACCACAAAAAGAGCTCCTATAAATATTTTGTTGAAATAGAAATAGGTCCTTTTTTTCCCTTTCTTGGATTTCTTTGAAATACATATGTAATAGTGGAATTGCTGGATCAAAGGATAAGCATAATTTTAAGGACCTTTGGGCGTGTTTCCAAATTCTTTCCAAAATGATTCTATCAGTTCACAGCTTCACTAGCAATGTACTAGTGTCTCAATTTTCCCATATCTCTTTCAACATTTAGCGTTTTCTTTTTTCATCATACTAGCAAGCCTGATAAGTGTGAAGTTGTACTTCAGAGTTGTTTTCATCTCTATTTCTTTCACTAATAGTGATTTGGAGACTTTTTCATATGATTAAAATAGTTTTAATCTCTTCATCTGAAAACTGCCTGTTCATATCCTTTGACCATTTATCAATAAAGCAATGACTTGTATTCTTACAAATTTTACTGCATTCTCTACACAGTTGAGAAATAAGGTCCTTGTCAGAGATACTTTCTATATTTTTCCCCAGATTTTTGTTTCTCTTCTAATCTTGGTTACATTAGTTTTATATGTCTAAGAACTTTTTAATTTAATATAGTCAGTTATCTATCTTATATCTCATAATGTTCTTTATATCTCATTTGGTCATAAATTCTTCCCTTATCCACAAATCTGACAGGTAAATGATTTTGTGTTCCCCCAACTTTGTTTATGGTATTCATGTATGCATTTTGGCTTTATCTTGGAAAATGGCATGACATGTTGGTCTATGTCTAATTTCTGTTACATGCTTTTCCAGTTTTCCCAATCATTTTTTTGTCAAACAGTGAGGAGTTCTTCCAAAAGCTTGGATCTTTGGGTTTGTCAGAAACTATATTTCTATGGTCATTTACTACTGTGATTAGTGCCTGATCTATTGCATTCATCTATCACTCTATTTATTAACCAGTAACAAATTATTTTGATGGTTGCTATTTTATGATATAATTGATGTCCTGTACAACTAGACCACCTTCCTTCATATTTGTATCACTAATTGTCTTGATATTCTTGACTTTTTGTTCTTCCAGATTATTTTCTGATTCTATTAAATAATTTTTGGGCAGTTTGATTGGTCTGGCACGCAAGGGGTAAATTAATTTAGGTAGAATTGTCAGATAATTTTAGGGTTATGACTTTAAATCTAGATTTAAATGGTCACAAATAAAATTCCCAAATTCAGTCTGGAAATTTATGGTAATTTAATTAATATAGAGGGAAGGAATTTAAGGAGAAGGAAGGAAGAGGACATAGGATTTCTCCTACCTGGCCTATGCCGGGGGGGGGGGGGGGGTGTTAAACTCCCCACCTCTAGGTCTCTGCAGAAGATTACAGGTTTGTGAGAGGGAAAAGTTGGAAAGTAAATTAGGAAAATTCAGCCAGAAACTCACCACCAAACTGGACAATAGCTTGTAGCCACGCTAAGATGCTGAAAGACTCAGCACATAGCTCTCAGCTAACTCTCCACCTCCAATCAGGGAGAGAGAGAGAGAGAGTGCCCTTGAGGGATGAAAAATCTCAAATATATAGACCTTTCATCCTTGTGTCTCCTCCTCTAAATTTTCACATCTACCAATCACATTAAAGGCTTTTTCTCCAGGACTGCCCATACTTTTAGTTCTCACCTTCTTTGATTTGATTATATCTTTAGAGTTACTTAACACTTCTTTGTTAAGTTCTCCTTTTGTGAGTTACTTGACCTTTTTGTGATTAATTTAACCTTTATAGTTACTTAACACCATTTTGTATTAGATATAAAAATAGACTTAGCTTAAAGTTCTATCTTCACTATAAGGTGAGAACTAAGTACCTTCATTGTTCAATCAGGAGATTACAACTTTATCTTCCCCTAAATTACAGTCTAAGTAAGGTGGAGTAGTTTTTAAAGTTCACAGAATTGACTGAAGAGATAAATTAATTTAGGCATAATTGTTATTTTTGTTATACCAGTTTGGCCTACCTATGGGCAACTAATGGATTTTCAGTTGTTTAGACCTGATTTTATTGGCATGGAAAGTGTTTTGTTGTTATGATCATATAGTTCCTGGGTTTGTCTTGGCAGCTTGACTCATAAGTATTTTGTATTGTCTACAATTATTTTTAATGGAATTTCTCTTTATCTCTTGTTATTGGATCTCCTTGGTAATATTAAAAAAATTCCAATTATTTATTTGAATTTATTCTGCTACTCCTGCAACTTTTCTAAAGTTGTTCATTGTTTTGATTAGATTTTTTAATTGATTCTCTAAGTATACCATCATATCATTTGCAGGGAGTGATCATTTATTTCCTCATCCCCCATTCTAATTCCTTCCATTTCTTCCTCTTCTGAGTATCCTGTTCATGGAACAATCAGAAGGCCAGAATCACTAGATATAAAAGTATGTGAAGGGATGTTAGGTGCAAGAAGACTGACATGATAGAATGAGCTAGCTTATGAAGGACTTTGAAAGTACTAAACTCTACCCAAAGCCTTCCTTTTTAGAGGACCAGACCTGAACTTTACAGCTCATTGCTCTTTTCCATTTGCAGTTCTGCTTGGTTTCCATGCCTCAGTACAAGATGCCCCTGTGACTCCTACACCCTTGTTATATTCCCCACACACATTTGCCCTCATCCTTTCAGCTTTTCAGTCTTTTCTTGTGCCTTGTCTCTGATTAGATTGTAAATTTCTTGAGGTAAGGACTAGCTCTCTGTGCTCAGCACTTGGGACAGTTCCTGGCACAGTGGAAGGAGCTCAATAAATGTTTATTGAATTGAAAGTGTCTCTTCTCCTGGAATTTTTATTCTTGGATTTATTACACACTTTCTCCCATATTTGCTTACTTCTGTGGCTCAGAAGATACATCTACCCTTCTCCACTGCTGTACTTTTGTAAATGTTTTAGTGACTATACTGTGTTTTTGGTAATTACTACTTTATAATATGACTTGAGCTCTGTTGATTCTAGGCTGCCTTGTTTTCCTTTCCTTTTTTTCCATTCCCTTCCATATTCTTGAATTGCATTATTCTGACCAATCCTATCCTGTAACTCTTTAGGTTGAAATAGCATGAAATTAGAAGAATAACTTAAGTAATACCACATTTTTAAAAAACATAGAAAAACCTAGTCATGATAGTTATAACATTAAATATATCTCCAGTTATTTAGTTTTTCTTTAATTCTTGAATTATTTTTGTAACTATACTGTGTGTGTGTGTGTGTGTGTGTGTGTGATGTGCTCCTGGTAAGTCAACGTCTAGATATTTTGGACATTCCTTAATTACACTAAATAGAATCTGTTCTTTTTTCCTAACCTTATTTTTTTTAGTAGTTAATACAAATGTCAAAGGTTCTTTGTAGTTGGGATATCTATGAACACTTTGCAGGGGCCACCTTTTCATGCTCAACCTACTACAGAAGTGTCAACAGCACAAACTACTGCTTTCCTACAGTGTTATCACCTGTGACTAAACCAGTAAGAAAGTATGTCACAAGGGGGCACTACATTTAAACCACCAGTCAAGTGATCTCATCAGAGTCTCCAGATGTAATTGCAGGAATTTCCCAGATGACAATACAATACCACTTAGAGGGTGTTGGAATGTTAAAACCCATTTTGACTGGGTTCTGAATTTAGATTAGGGGATAGTTTAAAATATTGGTTAAACTGTTTAAAGTGTATATGTCTGCACCATCCTACATCAAGAATTTCCAAGCCATCTCTACATTAATTGGATTCAAGTTATTAGCAAAATGTGAACTCTTTGTTTATTAGACACAGGACATTTTTTAAAAGAAATTGCAGTATGGCCAGTAGCTTTTTGAGTAGTGAGCCCTTATTCTAGTACTAGGGGGTTGGATTTATCAAACACTAGATTCATTTAGTTCTGCATATGGTTTACCTAATCTGCTCCATTGATCAACCTCTCTATTTTTGAACCTGTACCAAATAATTCTGCTCATTACTACTTTGTAGCACAGTTGATTATCTGGTATTGGGAGACTCCCTTTGTTCCCAAATTTTTCATCATTTTCATCGAAATTTTTTACCTTTCTCCCTTCAGATAAATGTTGTTGTTTTTTCTAGCTCTATGAATTAATCCTTCATTAGAATGACATAGCATTAAATAAATGAATAAACTTAGGCAGAAATGTCACGTTTGCTACATAAACTCACCTTATCCATAAGCAATTTAATGTTTCTTTGATGATTTAGGTTTGCCTTTACTTCCATAAAGAGTGTTTTGTAGTTATATTTATATAGTTCTTGAATGGGCCCTCACAAATATTTTGTACCTTCTATGGTTTATTTTTTAATGGAAAGTCTTCTTGCTGAGATCATTGGGGGTATTATACAAAAGTACTGATACTTTATGTGGATTTATTTTACATGCTATGATTTTACTGAAGTTATTATTTCAATTATGTTTTCTTGACTCTTAGGTTTCTCTAGGTAACTCGGTTTTCCTAGCTCTGAGAATTTGAATTTGCCTTCCCGGTGTGAGGAATGTTCCCCTTCATATCTCCACTTCCTGGCTAAAGAAATTAAAGGACAGTAAGAGGTTAATTGTGGGAACTGAGTGAGTCACACTGACTCCATCTTGTGATTCAGTTCTAGAGCTAGCTTAGTTTCTGTTCAATCAAGGGTCTAATCCAAATTCTGTCTTGTGAGAAAAGTTTATTCAAATGTGGGAATTGGGGAAAAAACCTCATTGTTTTGTTTGAATCTAGCCCTGCAGGCTGGGAAACTAGACCACCTGAACCTGCTATTTAGAGATCCTTAACCAAGGACCTAGTTTATGTTGACCAGAAACACAGGCTGATCCTAAGATTGATTCAAGGAGTTTTCTCATAATTCAATATCAAAATTAATAAGTTGATCTCAATAAAATAATTCATAATTAATAAGTTAAACTTATAATAAAATAAAAATTATACATCTCAAGCAACCCTATATATCCTATATAAAGAAAAATGTATTTGATGGGACACACAGATGGGGGAACCTTCAAAAAGAACTGGGGGGGGGGGCAGTTAGGTGACTCAGTGGATAAAGATCTAGTCCTGGAGCTAAGAGGACCTGAGTTCAAATCTAGTCTCAGATATTTCCTATCTGTGTGACCCTGGGAAAAGCACTTAACCCCCATTGTCTAGCCCTTATGGTGCTTCTGCCTTGGAGCCAATACACACTATTGACTCTATAGAAATCCTCTTTCCATGTAGACATATAGACATTGTTACCTTAATGAGCCCCTTAAATTTTCCCTTTCTTGTTTACCTTTCTGGGCTTCTCTTGTATCTCCTATTTGGCCTTAAAATTTTTTGTTTAGATCTGGTGTATTCCTCAGGAATGGTTGGAAATCTATCTTATCGAATGACCATTTTTTCCCCTGAAAGAGTATACTCAGTTTTGCTGGATAGGTGACTCTGGGTTATAAACCCAAATCTTTCACCTTTCTGAATATTATATTCCATGCCTTCTGATCCTTTAGTATAGAAACCACTAGGTCCTGAGTGGTCTTGATTGTAGCTCCATGGTATATGAATACATTCTTTCTGGATGCTTGAAGTACTTTTTCCTTGGCTAGGTGGCTCTTGAATTTGGCTATTACATTCCTGGAAGCTGTCAATTGAGGATTTCTTTCTGGAGGCAATCTGTGAATTCTTTCAACTTCAATTTTTATTTTCTTTTTCAAGGATCTCTGGACAGTTATGTTTCATAATTTCTTGTATTGCAATATCCAAGGTTTTTTCTTCATCATGGCTTTCAGGTAATCCAATAATTCTCAGATTGTCTCTCCTAGATCTATTTCCTAAGTCTGTTATTTTTTCAATATTCATGTTTTCCTGGTTTTCATTCCTTTGATTCTGCTTTATTGTTCCTTGGTTTCTCACAAAATCATTGCTTTATATATAGATGGTCTGTTCTGATTTTTAGGGTCTGGTTTTCCTCTATCAGCTTTGGGTTCTCCTTTTTCAATTGTCCCATTCCTTCTTGCATCACTTTCATTTCTTTGCATCAGTTTCATTTTTCTTCCCCACTTTTCCTCTACCTCTAATAACTGGGTTTTGAAGTCTTTTTTGAACTCTTCCAGAATCTGTGATTAATTCATATTTTTCTTTTGGACTTTGGGTGTGTTTCCTTTGCTTTTACTGTCCTTTTCTGTGTCTGCACCTTGCTCTTTGTCTCCATTAAAAAAAGTCTTTAGATTTGGGAGCTTTTTTGATAGTTTGCTCATTTTTCCTATCTAATTATAGGTAGGCTCTGTTTTCTGGGAAGTTGGGGTACCCTCTTAAACTTCAATCCTTCCTTGATGTTATTTTGGGCTTATTTCCTGGGTTGTTACTAGTTTACCAGATGGTGTGAGGGCTGAGAGTTCTGAGAGTCCCCTCTCCCTGCTGATTCAATTGACCCTTGAGATGCTGTTAGCTTAAAAACTTTCTTCAATCTTAGGTTTAAGCTTTTGACCTCATTTTGATCTTGATCAGGTCAGAGACTGATCAAATTTTAGCCTCAGGCTTAGTCTCAAGTTTTTGTTCTCATTGTGTACTTGATCTAATCAGGCATGAAGTGATCTCATTCTGCACTTGGATCAGGTTAGGTGCTAATCAGATTATAGTACCAGGCTTAGCTCACTTTTTTTGGTCTCAAAATGTTCTTGATTCAATCAGCCACCACCTTGATTGTCCTGGAGCTCCATCCTTAGTTTTGGGCAAAAAGATCCTGGGGAGGCTCCCCCTGAGAACTGTGTCCTCATCCCAAACTATGTATTATGTCCTCACTCCAAGATCAGACTGGGATTTCTGGCTTCCTTCTGGGCCCACGTGGATCAGCCCCCTTCATCCCAGATTGCCTTGAGCTGGGAATCTGGACTTCTCCACAGGTTTGCAATTTTAAGGGATTTAGTTGGCTTGGACCTCTTTTTGCCAGCAGGATCTCAGGGTCTGATTTAGTTTGGGATTAAGTTCAGAACCTATTAGAGCAGATGTATGGGGCTGTAGGGATATGGTTTGCTCTTGGTTTGCTCTTCACTCACTGCTATGCCCCCTGCTAGCTCCTCTCCCCTCTAACCTCAGTTCCCCAGAGTGAAAGAGAATTCTTAACTCTATTGTCTATCCTGAGTTAATACTAATTTAAGTACCTCACTAGATTGTGAAGACAGGATTAACTCTCCTTTGTCTACCTTTTAATTGAATCAACACAAGCTTGAACTAGGTAAAGAAGCTCACAAACCACTTAGTGAATTCACACCCTACCTAGTGCTAGGTGAGAAGCCAGTAAGATACTTGGAGAGCTCCACCCTTTTTTCTAATTCAAACAGTCAGAAACTTGTGGCTTCTTTCAAGAGTTCACACCCTCAGAAACTGTGAACCCTTTTGATGAGTATTCACCCCTCCAGAAGGTTAATAAGTCCTGCTGAGCCAAGCACTGGAATGATATTTAGTTACATAGGCTAATGTCTTCTCTACCCTTTTGTATTCATATCCTTTCACTCTTTCTACTCTTTTGTAAATAAAAGCTATTAAAGGTCACTTTGACCTTGAGCAATAATACTTTGAATCAAATATTTTAGTCAAACTCAATTTTAACCCTTACACCAGATGTCTACCTTTTGGGCTTTCTTTTTCTTTCTTTCTTTCTTTTTTTTTGAAAGTTACTTCCCTCTGTTTCTTTGTTGATTCTTTCACTCCTGTATTCATTTTGTGGTGATATTTTACTCCTGGTCAGAGAGGATTTTCATAGTGAAATGGCAAGCTGCTGCCCTAGTTACTCCTCCATCTTGGCTCCCCACGATATTGACTCTAAGGCAGGATGTTGGTGTTTAAAAAAGAAAAAAAAAAAGAACTAGCCAACAAAAGTCTCCCTGGTTCTCTTTTGCCACTCTCTCTTGGTTTTTCTCCTTTGTTGGCAACATGTATGAGAGACAATTCTGGAAAGAGAAAGTTGTGGGTCTTCTCCCCTTTGAGGCTTACCTGTGGCCCTCTGAAAATGGTCCTCAGTCCTTTTGTTAGCTATTGACTCTTTTCTGTTTTAGGCAAAGGAGAGTTCTATGGAGACTCCAACCTTGTTTATTTCAAAATGTCATGGGAGCATGCCTCTAGGACCATGAGAGTAAGAGCCTAGGCAGGGTTCTGTAGTCAACATAACTGCTGCCAAAGATCAAATAGTTACCACTAGGAACCAGCCCAGCAGTTGCCAAGGCAAAAACTTATTCTATTCCATTATGCTCCATTTGGGAGTGGACTTGATGAGACTGATGCTATGGAGAAGAGGTGAGAAGTGTGAGCCCACTCTCCCAAAGACCAAGATAGTATGTGGAAGAATATTGCCCCTAGTTGCTGAGAGGAAATGATTGTAATTTTCTTCCTGCTAAATCTTCAAGTAAATAACTCTAATACCTAATTGATATTAGGTGATTAAATGAAACTGGAGTGCTTCTCATTGATGACTAACAAGCAGGGGCAGAGGGTGAGAGTAGGGAAAACACAATTGGTAGGAGCTTTAAATGACTTAATTAGAGAAATGATATCTCCAGTCCCTCTAGGTACACTTAGGACCCTAAGGAGAAGGTATAGCTAGAATCATTCTGGGAGAGTGAGCCTAGAGTATACTCACAATATAATCACATGATTTGTTGTTACTGTGAAGAGTGAATCAAACTCTCTTTGTCTACCAATCAGTGACTTTTAAGTTAATCAATCAAAAATTTAAGTACCCCTACTGAGTACCTTATTTAATCACTAAGTATGAGAGTTCACAAGTCACTTGAGTGGGCAACAACTCCAGAGGTCACTGCCCCACTCCTGGGCAGTGCTAGGCAAATTGAAAGATTGCAATCAGTTCCCATAAAGTAGGGAAGAGACAGGAAATGACATGGAAAAAGGATTACAAAAAGTCCTGAACTTCTTGTAAAAGGGTCTTATCCTTGACACTTCTCCTTTGGAGTTCTTCTTTGGAGTCTCTGCTCCTTGGATCTTCTCCTTTGGACTTCTTCTTTGGAGGACAGCTCCTTAGGGCTTTTGAACTTCAACTTTGACTTGGAGCTTCTTGGAGTTGGGGACTTTCTTGTTGGGTTCCCTGCTGCCTTGGTGAGCTCAGCTCATGAGGATTTTTTTTTTCTGCATTTGGACCATGACTAGATCCTGCCAGCTTGCTGATGAGTGACTAGGATTCCCATGTGGAGATTGGAACTCTGTTGGGGAGAAAGCTTCATTTCACCAGATCAGCATATAGGGTGGGCCAGGCAGTCTCCTTACCTCTTTCCCTTCCACATCTCCCTCTTTTTACTAATATTCCAGTTAAACAAAATTGTTAAAAGCTGCTAAAAGTTTTTCTGACTTAAGGGATAATAATTGGCAACCATGTTTTTATAACTCTCTTATTTAGTCAAAATTCCAATTTAACCATTATATTACTATTATTAATATTGTCTATTGGGTTTTAAATGTTCCTAACATCAAACCAACCTTAAATAGCTTTCCAGCATAAATCCAATCTGGTCATAGTGTATGTTTTTGTTAAGTTACAGCTGCCTCTTTGCTAATTTTTCATTTAATGTTCTTGTGTCGATATTCATTATGCATAAAGACGTAAGGTTTTCTTTCTCTGTCATGAGTGCCTCTGGATGAGGGAAGGAGTTTAGTAGGATTCCTTCTTTTCCTTTTTTTCTGCTTTATATTGCATTCCTCTTTTTTTATTTGTTATATTAAAGTTATCAGATATTTCTCTCCCTCTTCCCACACTAGAAAAGGCATTATCTGCCAAAGAAACAAATATATATATATATAATAACATATCTATATGTTATACATAACATATATTATATTACATATAATATGTATTTCATATATATATATAACTATGTCTTATTTCTATTGACCAGTCTTTTCCTCTGCAGGTTGAAATAAACAAATGATTCTTGAAATAATACTTTTCCAGGGACAGTTGGGTGGCTCAGTGGATTGAGAGCCAGGTCTAGACATGGGGTCCTGGGTTCAAATCTGGCCTCAGATACTTCCTAGCAGTGTGACCCCGGGCAAATCACTTAACTCCCATTGCCTAGCCCTTACCACTCTTCTGCCTTGGAATCAATACATGATTCTAAGGTGGAAGGTAAGGGTTTTTTTTTTAAAAGAAAATAAATAATGTTTTCCCTTTGTTTGCACAGTTTATGCATTATTGGAATGAGTTGTGGATCTTGGGGAGCATGTGTAGATATTCTATGATTTGTCCTTCTCTGCTAACTATGCAGTTATAAGAGGGTTTTTTTGATAGACTACAAATTTGGAATTGAGATGCTTTTTAAAAAAATGAATGGCCAACTAGAGTCTCAACAATTCTTTTTGGTTACCCTCTCTTCATCTGATTCCTTCACTTATAGCATCTGGAGAGATAGATGATAAAATTCATTTCTAAATCCATCTGATTACAGGTCCCCTGTTGCCCTTTGGCAGTTCCTTTATGATTCTTCTAATTCTTTCTTCTGATATTGGATTATTTCAATTTGCTATCCCTTGTTGTGTTCATCTAAACATTTTGTACTTTTGTAAATATTCATTCATTTCACTTGAGTTATTAGTTTTATTGGTATGCAATTGAACAACCATCTTGTATAATTTCCTTTATTTTTTCTCATTTGTTTTTAATTTTCCTTTTTGATGCTAGTAATTTGGTTGTCCACTCCTGGTTTAATTAAATTAGCTAATAATGTATCTATTCCATTTTTAATAGCTCTTATTTTTACTTATTAATTCAGTATGGGGTTGCTTTCAATTGGATAATCTTTAATTTTTAGAATTTCAATTTTGTTACTTGTTAAATGTTTTAATTTTTTTCATTTTCAAGGTTTTTCTTAATCATGCCAGATTAATTAATTTATATTTTTAGACAGCTAGGAGGCAGAGTGTATAGAGTGCCAGACCTGAGTTCAAATCCAGAATTAGACACTTAACTACTTGTATGACCTTGGATAAATTACTTAACCTTTTTGCTATAGTTACCAAATATGTAAAATGAGAATAATAATAGCTCTTACCTATACGAGTTGTTGTAAGGATTAGATATGATAACAATTGTAAAATATTTAGCACTGTTCTTGGCAATGTTAACTATTTCATGAAAATGATAAGAGATATAAATTTTCACTTAGAGATTGCTTTGATTGCATTCCCTAAATTTTAGTACATTTGTTCCTGTGATTTGTTCTCTTACCAACCAATTCTCTAAGTTTAAGTTGTTTTGTTTTCAACTAATTTTAATCCTTCCTCTACTATAAATGATTTTGTTTCATTATGATCTTTAAAAGACATAATTAATGTTTCTGCTTTTCTGCATTTGTGAGGATTTGTGCCTTTATGCTGTGCCTGTTCAATTTTTGTAAAAGTGCCACAAACAACTCAAAAAGTTATTTTATGCATTTCTGAGTTTCTAAACTTTTTTCTGTGTTATCTGCTGGCTTTACATGTCATCTGTAGCTGCCACAAAACTCCCCCCAAATTCCCATTTAATTTTTTATGCCAACCCACAATAGATCAAAACCATGATGGATAAAGTCACATTTGTGAAAAGCATACCTATACTTTGCATACACTTTTGATGCTCACAACAACACTATGAGCTAAATGCTACCATGATCACCATTTTATAAATAAGGAATTGAGACAGGAAGAGTTTAAGTGACTTGCTCACCCAGCTATTAAAGATCTGAGACAGGATTTGAACTCAAATCTTCCTAATTCTAGACCTAGCACTCGGTGCACTCTGGTGCTATCTAGTTTCCCCTGAAATCACAAATCTAGTCTCTATTATTGATTTTGTACGTGTGTGTGTGTGTGTGTGTGTGTGTGTGTGTGTGTGTGTGTGTGTGTTTTGTTTGTTTGTTTTCTTTCTGAAGGAAGGTAGGCTGCTTTGAGGGCAGGACCATTTTATTTTTATTATTTTATCCCTCTTGTCTGGCACATAGTAGGTGCCTAATAAATGCTTTATCTTTTGGTTGAGTGATCTTCTGAGTGAGAATTGACTTTCTAGCTTCTGGGTCAATGCCTCAAGAGATTAGAGATATCACACAAGCTCTGGTTGGATTGGTCCAGTCTATAAATGAGGTAATGGCTTCTAATTTTTCTTCCCATTCTCCAAGAGATTGGACATGGGGTTGAGAAAGAAGGTGCTGCCTCCTGACTACTATATACTTCCATCATAGCATCCATAATGTTTGTATTCCCTGAAAAAGAAGCAGATTCAGGATTCTGTGTTCATGTATGTATGTATGTATGTACATATGTGTGTAGATACATACATAGGTACAAATATGTGTGTATATAGATATCTACATAGTATATCGTTATATAGATCCTTTTCTTTTTTATTATAATACATTTTAATTTTTTCCAGATGTCAATATAAGTTTTTAGTAGTCATTGTCTAATATTTCTGTCTCTCCCTCCCACCTCTCTTCCAATACCAAAAAGACAGATAATATGCTACAAGTTCTCCATATATTATCACATAATACATATTTCCATGTTCATCATGTTATGAAAGAAGACATATCACTTCAATTAGTGACAAAAGGAACAAATAAAGTAAAAAATGGTGTGCTGCAATTTGCATCTGGACTTCATTTGTTCCTTCTATGGCTATGGATATCCTTTTTTTCAGTCATGTGTCTCTTGGAATTGTCCTGGGTCACTGCCTTGTTGAAAACAGTTGTGATTCACAGTTAATGATCATGCATTATTGTTGTTACCATATACAGTGATCTCCTTGTTAACTGGGAAAAAACACAGAACTCTTAAATAGTCAGAAAAACCACTCCTTAGGGTACAGTGCTTTCCTCAAGGACTCCACATAGAACGGCATGCTACATACCTAGGGTACAGTGCTTTCCTCAAGGACTCCACATAGAACGGCATGCTACATACCTAGGGTACAGTGCTTTCCTCAAGGACTCCACATAGAACAGCATGCTACATACCCATGTAGAGTCTGGAAAATCCGAGACTCTGGTTGCTCTGGTTACTGACCCCTGGGAGAGTCAAGGACATTAGACGGACAACTGCAAAGAGCCATTAAAGTTGGGAACCTTAAATACCTTTCTAGGGGAACAGGAGATCTGAGGATGAAAGGGCTAGTTGATTGGCTTTATAATGATAACAAAGGAAAATGTGGAGTCCTAGACAGGAATAACAGTGAGGGGCTGATGCTTTACAATGGACACAAAAGGGGAAGATCCAAACAAGGGCTGGGCTACCTCGGTAAAGGAATTTGGTCTAAAGGAAGAAAGGAGTGGGACAAAAAGAGATACTTACCACCTGATAGAATTATCAATCCCCACTTAAACTACTTTAATTTCTACTGTTAGTCTGAGAACCCTGAAGTTGGACTTTCCCCCAGGGAGAAACTCTCATGTGACGAGATCAAACCTGGGGCTTTTCACCTTTAAGCTAACTAAACTGGGGGTCATTGAATCTTACTAGGCTACAAGTTTGGGGGCTTCATGGTTCCATGTTGACATCCTGGTTCTGGGCCCAAGCTGATAGGGCCAATCTGAATAGAGAACAATCCCAATGGGGAATGCTACACTTATATATGTATATGATGGCTGCCCTGATTGTAAACTGAGGATAAGGGCCATTTCCTTTTTTGTCTTTGAATCTCCAGAGCATGGCACAGTGCCTAGAGCATACTAGTGCCTAATTCGTGCCTTTTGCTTTTGTTAACTGACTGATGGATTGATATCAAGAAAAACAACCAATCAGAATGTTTTAAAAGTGGAACTGACTATCAAGGGAAGGAATAAGCTCTCTATCACAGGAAGAGCTTCAGCCAAAATCTGGTTTCCTATTTTGGAAGAATATTGTAGAGAGGGCTCCTGTTCCGATAAACAGTTTGGATGAGATAGCCTCTCTGGTTCCTCCAACTAACATCCTAGGAAAATGGTGGTGGGTTGGATTCATTGGTCTCTAGGGATACCCAGCTCAAGTCCTTCTGAGCTCTGACATCTTATATGGGGCTCTCTTTCAGTTCATACATATTATATGTTCTAATGGCCCTCTTAACTCTCATAATCTTTATTTTTATAACCCTCTCAACTCTGGTATACTCTGTTCTAAGAGTCCTCTCAACTCTTACATTCTAGGTTTTAAGGTTCCTCTCAGCTCTGCCATTTTGTGTTCTCAGTTTTCTCACAACTCTACTAGTCTGTATTTTAACATCTATTTGAGCTCTGATATTCTGCATTCTAAATTTCCTTCCAGGTTTCACATAATGCGTTCTCAGGGTTCTCCCAGCTCTGATATTCTGTGCTCTATGATTTCCTGGCTTAGATAGTCAAAGCTTTGTCCTTTGACAAGTTTCCTATAGATAATAGAATGTTACTGCCTGGAAAACACCCCCCTCTTCTCCCCTGGTTCTTGGGGGCTCTCTCCCTCTCCTCCTTTAGAGTGTCCACAGGAAAAATACCCGATATCAGAACATCTCAGAACAAACAGATTCCAGAAAAGAAGAACCTAAAGTCTTAATGTCCGGACAGAATGACCACCTTTCAGGCATAGAGTTCATTCTCTTTATTTCTCCTCCCACTTTATTTGCCCCAGATGCCCCCTGATCAGAACTAGATCTCAGACTATTTCTTGTTTTCCTCTTGGTTCTCCCGGTTGTCTTGGGGCTTCAATCTTCTGAAGTTAAGTGATGCATAGTGCAACTCCTCAGGGGGGGTTTGGGTCACTGGGTCAGGTGAAGATTGTCTAGTGCCTCTACTCCAATTCTGCAGGAATAAGGAACAAAGGGTCCATCATGAGGCCAGGATCCTGGGTGTCTTACCCTGACCATAGGAAGCCATTAGAGATTATCATGGCTAAGGAGTAGGGAGTCTCTCTCTTTGGGCAGGTAGGTGTTATTTGTAGATGCCTGGCACTTCAAGATGTGCTGAGTCTAGCCTTTGCCCCTAACTCCCTGAATAAAACTCCCTTCCCCTCCTCAGACCTCAGTTTCCTAGACCTAAAATGAGAATAAGTAGAAATTGATGGTCTCTAAGCCTGTATTTTGAACTGCCTGTGACTTTTCCCATCCTAGAGCCTCAATTTCCCTCTCTATAGTAATAGACAGTGTTTAAATCATGCTTAAAGTCTGACAGATGAGTTCTATGTGCTGTCTCACGAGAGTCTCATAATAGCCCTGTTATTAAGCATTAGAGGTATTATCTCCATTTCATAGATGACATTGAATCTCTGCCAGAATAACGCTGGGAGTGGGAAGAGACTACATGTTTCTCATTCTGCTAAGTTGCCGCTATCCCTGATATGACTCTATGACTTTGGATAAAAGCCCCTTTCCTTCCCTAAGTCTCAGTTTCTCTTGATGTAAGTGAAAAGGGTTGGATTATGTGATACATAAGATCCTTGAGTAAGTTCTTTATCTCCTTTTGAGTTTAATTCAGACCTATGAAAAATTAGTGGAGTTATACTATAACACCAGAAATTTGTCCAATCCACAATAAAACAACTGAGGCAGAACTCTGAGCCAATAACTATTTATAAGAGGGCCCTTGGCCCCTCCAACAAATTGAATCCCAGACCTTGCTCACAGTCTGAGACTCCTGCCTTCTCTGGAGTATAGCTTTTATTCCCTTCAGTGCCCAGCCTGATCCTTTGATCCAGTGATCTCATTGATGGGCTCCACACTCTTGGTACAGCCCCTGGTCATGCTGCTACCAAACAGTAGGTGGACATACAGCATTTAGCTGGTCCAGCCCATCTTTGTGCCTGCCACTTTGTCATCAGGTCTTCTTTATCAACAGACCCACTTTAGATTCTTAACTTAATAAGGGTCACAAAGGAAGCAATACTGGGTGGAAGGATATTTAATAGTGAGGCTTTCCACTGAAACTTGTGACATCTGGGTGGAAGCCCCCCTTCAAGTCATATTGACTAAATTAAAATCTGGTATAGAACAGGGAAGGAGATTCTTGTTTCTAATAATCCTCAGACTATGAACTCTTGACTAGTAACTTCTGATTACTGTTTGTTAAAAAGTTGCTGATCACTATCCCTCTGGGATCACATTAAACTCAGTAATTCTGACTAGAAAGAATCCTAGGGATAAAATGATTGATTTCAGATGGGCATAGGGCTACTAAAATAGGGAAGGGGCCAAATCACAGGACTAGCTGTTCTCTAAGACTGTCAGTAACTGTGACCTTAGATAAATCACTTTCTCATGGTCTTCTCTAAAATAAGAGTGGGATAATTTATTCCCTAATGCTCCTCCCAAGTCCAAAGTTTATGAAAACCGAGTTGGATGAGGCCTTTCTGGACCTTAGTTTTACCCTTAATAAAACTGAGGAAAGATTAATAGTATGATCGTTAAATTTCTTCCTTGCTCTGAAAGGGAGCCACTGTAGTATCTTGAAATGAATTCTGGATTTAGAATTTTAAAACCTTCAGTTTGATAACTCAAGCAGAAGGTAACCAAGATTAACTCACTTCTCTTGCAAACTCAGTTTATTGGCTGTGAAATAAGAAGTTTGGACTCTGGGACTCCTTCTACTCCTAAATGTATGGTCCTATTATAGGAAGGATACCTGGGGAGTGATGAGGTGTAGTTGTATTGATAGAGAGCCTTACAAATGGGTAGAATTATGGCAGGAGTGTGATGACAGGGATCATACAAGGTGCAACTTTAGAAAGGAAGGAGTGGGGGCAGCCAAATGGCTCAGTGGATTGAGAGCCAGTCCTGGGTTCAAATCTGCCATCAGACAGGTTCTAGAAGTATGACCCTGGGCAAATCACTTAACCTCCATTGCCTAGCCCTTACCACTCTTCTGCCTTGGAACCAATGCTTAGTATTGGTTTTAAGGTGTAAGGTAAGGATTTTTAAAAAAGGGGGGGAGGAGAAAAATTTGTCAGGGAACTAATTCCAGCTGGTCAATTTTTCATATAAAAAGTTGAGGTCCTTAAAAGGGAAGGAACTTGCCCCTACACCCTCTCCTTGATTTGTCTTCTTATCAAATACCAAACCAGCTGCAACTAGATCACCTAGTTAATGTGTCCTCTCCAAAAACAACAACAATCTTTCAGGTGCCCAGTTTACTAATGGCCTCTTCTCTATTCTCATTTTCCTTGACTTTTCTGCAGCTTTAGACACTTGACCAACCCCTCTTACTAGACACTCATCACTGCTTTCTATCGGTTCTCCACGGTCCCCTTAGCTAGTTTATCATCTATTACACATCCTGCAAGCTTTTGACATGAGCCCTTTTTTCTCTTCTCTCTACCGTCTGTCACCTGGGGACCTAATCAGCTCCCCTATTAGTTAGGGAGACTTACCTATCTATTCTGCTTCCATCCCTTCCCTTGCATCCATGCCCTCCACCCCACTCAGATGGCCATACTCTGAGTTCAGATCTTTATCCTTTCCCCTGCACTGTGGAAATATTTTCCTAATTTGACTCTCTGCCTCCTGTGTCTCCACATTTCTAAATCATCTACACATCATTCCATCTCCTGCAGCTTTGCCTTTATCTGAAAAGCACTCACTCTGGTTACTCATCCCTGCCCAGTAGAAGTCTTATCTTCCCTTCTAGGCTCAGTACAGGGGTCATGTCTTCCAAGAAGCTTTTCTGGATTCCTCCCAGTCACTGATATCCTCACCTTTCCAAATCACTTTGTAGACATTTTGAATATACTTGAAATGTCTTTCAAAGTTATCTGTGTTCATGATGATTCTTCTCCCCCCCCCCCCATCCCTAAAAGAAGTTCTTTTAGGGAAAGAACTATTTCATCTTTATTTTACTACAAAGTCAAACACAGCACTTGGCACATTTTTCATCTTTTTGACTAGCCCTGTTATTTGATCTGCACAACTAACTAGCTTCCAGTAAGGTTATTTCCCCTATCCTGAAAGTGTAGCCCAAACAAATCTAAAGAGTTTCCTGGGTCAATGAAAAGTGGAATAACCTGTGGGACTTGAACTCAGATCCTCCCAATTCTGAGGTGAAGACCCTATTCATTCCTCTATATTGCCTCTTCTGCCTACACAGCAGCATTTAATAAAATTCTTCTTGAGGGGCAATGAGGTGACTCAGGGGATAGAGCACCAGGTCTGAAGTTGGGAGAACCTGGGTTCAAATCTGACCTCAGACACTTCCTAGTCATGTGACCCTGGGCAAGTCACTTAACAACATTTGCCTAGCCCTTACCTTTCTGTCTTAGAATTGGGGTTTAAAATAAATACTTTTTGAATTGAAGCCCATCCATACCCCAACATTGCACAGATGTTAAATCTGAGGCTCAAGGGTGGGAGGGGGGCGGAACTTGTCTAATTAACTTTAGTTAGCTAGTGAGTGTCAGAGGGCACTCATGAAAGCCTTCAGATGCCAAATAACATGAAGTTTGGTGGCTGCGATTGGGACTTCAGTACCAAGGCCAGCTCACTCACCATATCCAGATTCTCGTAATCCACTTCCTTGTTGCTCTGGGAGTCAGTGGTCCCTAGATCCCTCATCTCTACCTGTTTCTTCCTCTGCAGCTTCTTTCTGAAGAAATAAGTACAGCATCATGTCAAGTTCTCTGAGCCATTCACCCCCCTGACCCTTCCAGAAGCCTCCTTTCCTATTCCTCTTCCCAGCTCCTCTGTCCTACTGCGAACTCACAAGGCATACTTGAGGCAGACAAAGAGAAGGGCCATGATAGCAACTCCCAGAAACACCCCTTTGGAGAATGTAAGGGCAGCTGCTCCAGATGCATCTACAAAACAATGGGATTGAATTGAGTGGTGCTCCTAAATCAGCAGTCTCCCCCCTTACCTCCCTTTCAGTTAAGACCAAGATTTTTCTGTAAATGCTCCTTACAGATCCCTTGTGAGTTTGGTAAGCAAATATTAACATCTCCATTTTACAGAGGAGGAAACTGTAACTCAGAAAGGGGGAGGAACAATCAGAGATCAGGCAGCTGGACAGGCTTTGAGTTTAGAGGTTTACAGTCATGAAAGGGTCTTTCTGACAGTCCAAATAGTCTCTGGCTGCTTTCTAAATGCCCCAGCTCCCAGAGCTTCAGCCATTCCAGGCCACTGAATCTGCTTGGCTACTTGCATGTAGAGTCATTCCTTTCCCATAGCTAATTACTCCTCTCTCCTCCCACCCCTTCTCCTGCCTCTGCTACCATACCTGTTTTTCCCTTGCCCTATCTGCTTCCCCAGGAACCCAGACAATTAGCCCCAGATCCCATTCCTCTGAGGGACCCAGGATTCCTGCCACTCCAGGACCCCACCTGCCACCAGCAGGATCACGAGACTGTGAGCCCCATGTTGGTTCCTCCCCTCACAGTGGAGGTTCAGGTCAAGGCCCAACTTCTCCTTCAGGATCAGGCTACTGTTGGTCCAGGATCCAGAGGTGATGGACATCACCTGGAGGGTGTCATTGTTGCTATTCCCTTCTACTGTACTCTCTCCCACCCGCCAGATCAAAGAAGAGATGGGCTTTGCCTGAATACAACAGGTACAGAATAAGCCCTCATCCGTCCGAGAGCAAAAGGGGTTGTACAACTTCGGAGGGTCTGTAGGGAAGGATAGCATAGGGATTAGTAGGGTTCACTCCCTGACCTTCTGGGACCCAGGCATCCTGTACCCAGTGGCCTCAAACTTACACTGCACAGAGAGGTTCAGGGAGGTGTGCTGGGTCCCCCATGGGTTCTGAGCTTGGCAAGTGTACTTCCCTTCATCCTCTGGCTGGACATGGGACAATTCCAAGCCCACAACCCCAGGACTGGAGAGAAGGGAGGAGCTCAGGAGTTGACTTCCCTTGGCCCAGGTCATGTTGGCAAGGGGCCTGCTATCAGCCACACACTCCAGATGCAAGGTTTCTCCCACCAGGATCACCAGAGATGAGGCATTTCCCAGGATAGTAACTGATAAAGATCATAGATTAAAAGGCTTTAGAGGCAGAAGAAACCTTAGGACTCAGTCAGTCCAAGTCCCTCTCTTTACAGATAAGAAAACTGAGGCCCAGGGAGGGAAAGTGAAATTCCCAAGGTCATACAGTTTCAAAATTACAGAATATCAGTGTCAGAAGGGACCTCAGGCCCTAGACTAAGAATTCTCCCTATGACCCCTTCCATAAGAAGTCGTCTAACTTCTGCTTAATGACCCCAGAGGTGGGGAGGTAGAACCTAATGCCACTCTAGGCAAAAATAATCCAACTTCAGATAGCACTAAGTGCTTCTCTCCTTCCTCCCCCCCCTAAAACCTTAACTGGCTTCTGGACTCCTGCTCACATGGGCTAGGTCCTTTTCTCTCTTCTACTTGAGAGCTTCTTCCCATTCTGCCAGAGTATTCTCCTTTCCAGAATAAAGGGCTCCAATTCTCGCATTCCTTCAAAGCATCCTTTCTATGGTGTGAACTGGTGGCACTTGGACATTTTGCCTGCCCTTCTCTGCATACTCCCCAGATCCTCCATGTCCTTTCTAAACTGTGGCACCCAGGAATGATCGCAATACACCAGACACGGTCTAAGCAAGACAGGGTGCTCTTATGTCTAGACTTCTCAATGCAGACCAAAATTGCATTAGCTTTGGGGGCTGCCACATCAACTTACTGACTCATATTGAGAGTATGAGAGGGAAGGAAAGGGAATCAGCATTTGAAAATGCTTACCATTTGCCAGGAACTCTACTAAGCACTTTTTACAAATAGCATCTCCTTTGATTACAACAACCCCAGAAGGCAGGCCCTCCTGTTATTTTACAGTTAAGGAAAGTGTTGCAAACAAGTTCAGTGACTTGCCCAGAGTCACACAGCTACTAAGTGTCTGGGGCAGTATTTGAACTTAGGTCTTCCTCATTCCAGGTCCAATTGTTTATCAATTACCTTGTCTAGATGGCTGTAAATGTACTAAGAGCTTCAAATTGTTTTTAGAAAAATCTCTGTCCAGCCATGGCTCCCTGTTTTTTTCCAGGGAAAGTCAATTTCTTGAATCTGAGTATAAGACTTTCATCTCTTATATTTGATTTTATTAAATGATTAAAGCCCAGTTCTTAAGCCTTTGGGGATCATCATACACGTGTCTAGCGCTCAATGGATTAACTATTCCTCCCTGCTTTTTATCATCTAAAAATTCAGTGGTCTTTGAAACCTTTGCCCAATTCATGGACCAAAATGTTACATAGCATAAGGTCAAGGATGGTGTTCTAGGACACTCCAGGTAACCCACAGAGGAAGCAGCATAGCCAGCTTTGGAACCCTGGGTTCAAAGAATGAGATATTTTGTTTGTCCCTCCATCCAAATTCCCCATACTTGAACACACACACACACACACACATACACACACCCCTCCCTGTACCTGTTCTATTTGGCCCCAAGACGCTGACCTTCAGGTCCTCTGGGGCATCTGTAAGAGACACAGAGAGTTCACTCTTGGGAGTGGTGCAATGCTTTCCAGTGCACAGAGAAAGCAGTGGAGACACAGAGGCCAACCCAATCTAGAGAGTCCAGCATTCAGGAGCCAGTAGTGATGACAACAGTCATTTTTATAGTGTAAATTCCTTCCCTGCTCCATCTAACTTTTGGAAGTTAGAGTGCATATACTCTCCATCTCCCTCTCCCTCTCTGGTTTAAACATGAGGATGCTAAGGCTTAGAAAAGTGAAACGACTTGTTCAAGGACTTAGAGTCAGTAATAATAGAGTGACACACTAAAAGGCCTCCTGATTCCAAGTCTGTTTACCCTCTCTGACCAAACACTGCCCCCACTATCTGTCCAGCCCTGCCCTCTCTGATGATGCTGATCACCTACTGATTCCTAGCTCTAAATGTCTCACTCATTGCCCACTTCTCTGAAATGGGGTGACTCACACAGGATAGAAAGGTTCAAGGAGACATGCTGGGTCTCCTTCTGGTGCTGAGCTTGGCACCTGTATTCCCCTCCATCCTCTATACCCAGTCGGGGCAGCTCCAGGGCCAGGACCCCAGCACCTGAAGGCCAGGAGGAAAGCACCACCTGACCCCCATGGACCCAGCTCAGCATGGCAGGAGGATTGCTATCTGCTTGGCAGAACAATCGCAGGGACTTGTCCTTCTGGATAGAAAGTGATGAGAGGTCTGATGAGGACTCCAAGCCTAAAGAGAGACAAAAATAGAAGCTGAGACAAACACAAAGAGCATAAAAAGGGTGAAGGGCATTGCCTCCTTTGGGCACCTTTCTGGTCTTTTCCATCAGAGCTAAGAAACCTAGTGTCCCCACATCCCCCAAGGTCTCCTGGCCCCATCATCCCGCCCTCCCCCATACCTGTTCTTTTTTCCCAGGCAGCACTGATTCCAAAATTCTTTAGGGAATCTACAACAAAGAGGCAGCATGATTTAGGCTGGGGCAATCTGACCCTCCCTTCACACACACACACACACACACACACATACACACAATTGTAGAGTATGGTATAGTTGGTAACTACCAATACTTTACATCTACAAAAACTTTCCTTGAAGCAGCCCCAGGAGGTGATGAAAGGATTATTATCTCTATCATGTAGAGGAGAAATCTGAGGCTCTAAGAGACTGTTACTTGCCTCTGGTTGCCAGGCTAATAAAATGGGAGTCTCTTGGCCCCTTTTGTAGAAGAATAAACTGAGGCTAAGGAAAATAAAATGACAGAAGCTCTGGGATAAAATGTTGGTGCCCACATATGTCCTCTGGGACCTTGGGACAAAACCTCTGCCTCATTCTGAGTCACGGCTCCTCTCTCTGTAAAATCTGGGGAAGAGGATGGACATAGAAATATCCAAACGCCCTTATATCTTGGAATGAGGACCTTCTGACAAAGTGATAAGCTGAGAAAGAGTTAGAGAGAGAATTCAAACTCAGGATTTCTGACTCCAAGTCCTGCATAAATTCTTCCCTTCTCCCACCATGCCTACTGTTCTTTATGCTCTCCAGTGATTTGATACTTCCATAGGATCCTGGGATTCTGCTTCCGAGTCATCAATTTCTCTTGACCCCTTACCTGGCATGACTTTCTTACTCTGTTGGACCCAGGTATCCTGCCCCCTACCCCACCCCCCACACTCACAGGCCACATTGAGTGGGATGGTTGTCTCTGTGCTTACTCCAGCCCCAGGGAAGGTCACCCGACAGGTGAGGTTGGTGCCATGGTCCTGGGATCTTGGGGTGAAGGTCAGCTCAGAGAAATAGGGGGTCCCTTGGCTTTGTCTCAGATTGGAGATAGCAGTCCCTGCCCAGAAAAAGATGGGGGGTGTCGCATTCCCACAAATCCAGGGGGCTGCACAAAGCAGTGTCACAGAGCGCTCTGGTTCCAGGATCTCTGGCATATAGATGTCCGGCTTCTCTGTCAAAACTGGGGGAGAAGGAAAATAATGAGCCAAACCCTAGAAGACAGACACCGAGGGCATCTCCTCACTTACTAATATAAGGATCGGGGCGTGCCAAATCAAATGGCTCACTAGAGCCATTTGCTAAGTTTTCATTGTAAGCATTTGCATCTCAGAAATTGGAAAACACTACAAATAAAGGCTTGACTTGTTTTGATGATGTCTAGACTTAAGAAATCAATGGGAATGGGCGGCTAGGTGACTCAATGGATAGAAATTCAAACCAGGATTCAAATCTGGCCTTAGACACTTCCTAGCTGTGTGACTCTGGGCAAGACACTTATCCCCAACTGTCTAGTCCTTATTGCTCTTCTGCCTTGGAACCAATATTTTGTATCAATTCTATGACAGATGGTAAAGGTTTAAAAAAAGAAAAGAAAGAAAATGATGGGGAAACAATTAATAATACAGATTAAACTTAAAGATGTATCACACTTTTTAAAAAAGAAAATTTTCTCAGGTTATGAAAAATAGTTATCAGCATCCCCTTGCTCAAGACCCTGCCACTGGAATGTCCTCTCTTAGGTCCCACCACTACGTTTCCTTGCCCACGGATCTTCTACCATCCTAGGTCCTGAACCACTCACCCCTGCCTGTAGTCCTGTTTCTGCAGAAAGGAATTGAAGATCCTGGTTGATGGTAGCTTCAAATTTGTCCCTCAAATGTCATCAGACTTCTTACCCTAAAGTCCTTTGACATCCCTGGCTCGAGAGGTTCAGGTCCATCACCAACCCCTGATGGACTGGGATCCTGCTTCTCCTCCTTCACCTCCTCTGTATCTTCTGTACTCTTCCCTGCCTTTGTTTCCCTGATTTAACTCCCACTTGTCCCTATGATCTATCTCTCCCTTGGGTCATGGAGCAAAAGGAGCTTCCCAGCTGAGTCCTCCCCCAAGAGCTCAGTCAGGGTCCCTTCCCTGACCCAGAGACCCTACCTTCCACATTCAGATGGACTTTATAACTTAGATAATTGAATTTCTCATCCTTTCCTCTCTTCATACGGAAGAAGTATTGCCCACTGTCCCTCATCTGGACATCCACGATGCTGAGGGAGCATTTGTCCTTCACAGGGTCCCCAATAAGGTGGAATCTTCCACCAGCCTCCTCATTCACTTTCCTCATTTGATCATTTGTAGCCATAGGATCATCTTCAGAAAGATTGGGGCCATCCTTGAACCAGTAGCCATGAATGTTGGAAGGAGAAACCCATTTCTCATGAAAAGGATAGAAGAAGGTGCAGGGGATATAGGCACACAGTCCTTCCTGAACCGCAACTGATTGTGACACCTGCAATTTATACCCTTCTTTTTGGGACTGGGACCCTGTGGGCAGAAAGAGATTCCAGCAACAACACTAAACAGATAATACTGATAATTACAATGACAATTATTATTAATATTAGTATTAAATGTCAAGGGGTTTAGATGGAAGAGAACCCAGAACAGAGAATGTCAGGACTGGAAAGGATCTTAGAGATACTATGGTCCAGCCCCCTTTTAAGATCAATGAGGAAACTGAGGCCTAGAGAGAGTTCTGTGACTTGACCAAAGGTCTCACAGCCAGTGTTAGGGGAAGGATTCAGACCAGGGTCTCCTAGTTCTAATGTTAGTGATTTTCCCCAGCCCTTAGGGATATCCTTGCCCATCCCTATTCATGCCCTGTTCCCACTCACCCCCCAAGGATGACAGCAGCAGCAGCAACAGCAGCAGCATTTCTGAACCAGGAAAGTTACAGGCTCTGTCTAGGCCCTACTCCCTTAGCCCCATGGCTCCTTCTCTCCAGCCAGCCCCAGAGGTTATGAATAAGGCAGAACACATGAGGAGGAAATGCAGGCAGACCCACAGCCCTGGGAAATGATGCATCAGATGAGCAGGGGACAGGCCCAAGACAGGAACTTTCAACCCCTTCTAGCCTGACTGCTCAGCCTCTCCTCCAACCTGCCAGAGATCTTGCCTCCTCTGGCTGGGACAGGCAGGGCTGACACTGCCTAGTATAAAGGGAGGGAAGAAGGAAGGAGCCAGATCAGGCTTTAGTTCTGGGTAGAGGTCAGAGGAGGATGGAGTGAGAAACAAAGGGGAGAGTAATCAGATTTCTCCATCACCCCCACCCTATGAAAAGGAGAGGAAGAAGAAGGAGAAGTGAAAGTCTGAAGCAAAATGCATGACAAATGGAGGTAGAGAAGAGCCCAGAACAACAGCCAAAAGTGTCTCAGCCCAGGCTATGGGCAATCAGGCTGAAACCTGGAGGCAGAGAAGGGCAGAGTTGGGTGGGAGGATGGAAGAGAAAATGGAAGAGCTGGAAAAAGCCAGAGAAGAAACATCAAAGTTAGAGGAGTCCCTAGAGTATGGAATATCAGAACTAGAAAGAGCCACAGAGGAAATTTCGAATCTAGACGGGTCCCTTGACTATGGACTATCAGAGCTAGGGGGAACAAGCCCAGAAGTCACTTCACTCACCTCTCTGAGCTTCAGGCACCCCCCTATGTCTGATCTCCTAATTTGTGTGATCTGTATTTTAAAGCCCATGGAGCCACAAATCTTCCATAGGACTACAATGACAAAAATGAAAAGGATTTGCATTTTACTGTGGATACAGCAGGGCCTTCTGATGGCAGTGAACCCTCTCAACACTGCTGGTCCACTGCTGGTCTTCTAGGAGGGAAGGAGGGCTAACATTGTTAACTGTTTCCAGAGCTTTCCTCAGGATGGTTGCCAAAATCTTCCAGTTTCCAAATAAGTTGTTGGCATTGTCTTACAAGGTTGGAGGATGGGGCCTTGGGATCTAAAGCCTAGAGACAGAAAAGGAGTTGGAATAAAGATCACCACCCAGAGGTCCTCACTCCTTGGTATCCAGGGTCCAGAGTATCAAAAATATGGTACATTGGGCAAATGTTGTCACCTATCTGGGCTTCAACTTCCCCCTCTCTAAAATGAGAAATTTAGAAAATATTTTTTTCTATATTCCTTTCGAGCTGTATATGCCAAATTCCTGTGCTACCCACAAATATGGTCTTTCCCTTCATATTATTTCCCATTTCCATCTCATAAAGTCTGAAATTCCTTTTGATAATCATACCAATTCTCTACTTAAGTATCCTTTGACTAATTGTGCCTTGCAAAATCCCAACCTTGAATCACTGTCACCAACTGCTACCTTCACTCTTATTTAAGAGCTCATCAATGGAGGTAGAAAATAATCCTGAAACTTTGTTGCCTGGGCTCATTACAAAATGTATGTTACATCATTTCAAGTGGGCTCTCACTTCAGCAAGGCAACATGTTTACACCTTTTAGTTAATTTGGAGCCCCAGTAACCACAGTGACTTGTTTCAGAATCTATCAATGCTCTTCAAGCCTTCCTTAATACTCCCTCCATAACCCCAGGCAGTACATGAAAACATTGAAAAAGACCCTCTTTTCCCTGATTCCTCCTCTCACGTCACTCAGAGATCTTTGCCTACTACCTCTTCCTTCATATTGTCTCACATGAGCAAGTGCCCCTTCTCCTTGCCAAGGCGATCCTCTCCCCATGTTCATCTTCATCCCTTCATGGCTAAACTCCCAGAGAAAGCTTTATATACTTGGTTCCTCTACTTACTCTGCTTCTATTCTTCTAAGACCCTTTGTACTCTCAACTCCATGCTCTTAGACTTTCCCCTGAAACAGCTCTCTCTGAAGTTACCCAGCATCTCTAAACTGCATAATTAAATGGCCTCTTCACAGACACTTCCCCTTCTTGACTGCTCCTCAAGCTCTGATGCTATCAACCACCTTCTTCTCCTGTAGAATTCTTCCTCTCTAGGTTTTCATCATGCTGCTCTCTCCTGGTTCTCCCCACCACCACCTGACAGGACTTCTCAGCTTTCTTTTCTGCTTCCATATCTAGATGATGCCACTAGTCTGTCCCATGGCCCTCTTCTCTTCTTCCTTTAAACTATCTTGCTTGCTTCAAATGATCATCTCTCTGCAGACAATCCCCAATCCCCCAATCTGTAGAACTAGTCCTAATTTCTCTCCTGAGCACTAGGTTCCCAATATCAACTTCCTCTTTGATGTCTCAGACTGGATGTCCTGCACACATCTCAAACTCTACACAGGCAAAACAGAACTTATTCTCTTTTGCTTCAAATTGGCCACCTTTGGATTACTGTTGAGGTCCTGCCCAATTTCTCGTCACCACCTGACAGTTATCCTCAAGGCAAGTGGAATTTGAACTGACTGGGGAAACAAAGGCTCGAGTTTCGCAATGCGTCACAAATTGGGACGGGTCACCCTCCTCAAAACAGGGGGAGACAGATTTTTAGGCATTAAAAGATAACAATAAGTAGGGTACAAAATAGGATGTATAGTGAGCTCATATAATTTCTTCTTTTTTTTTTTTCTAATCTATAAACCCTCAACCTTCCATCTTGGCGTCAATCCCATGTATTGGCTCCAAGGCAGAAGAGTGGTAAGGGCTGGGCAATGGGGGTTAAGTGACTTGTCCAGGGTCACACAGCTGGGAAGTGTCTAAGAGCAGATTTGAACCTAGGACCCCCCCATCTCTAGGTCTGGCTCTCCATCCACTGAGCCACCCAGCTGCCTCCTCATATGATTTCTAATTGGAGGAAAGATTAGTGGCTTTCTAAGTTGAGGGAGGGAAAGTGAATGAGGGCATTTCCCTGATACCAGAAAAGAAAGAGGTATCCTACTCCCTCCAAGTATCTGTATTCCTCCAAGGAAGCAAGGAAACAACTGATTGACCAGTTCAGGGGCAGTTTTCAGATAAGACCAGTGGGTAGCTTAAGGTATACAACTGCGAGAAAATTCCTCCCATTAGTCTTTGAATCCGACTGGGTTTCTACTCAGCATAACCCAGGTTCTTAATTAAGGGTTTCTAAGCAACAGGTAGAAATGGTCCCACTTCTCAGCCATGCAGGGTTAGGTTCAAACAAAGAGTTAAAAGTTTCTCATAATTCCCATAATTGAATAAAGTTTTCTCACAAGATAGAAATTAGACTAAACCCATAATTTTTTTTAAACTCTTACCTTCTGTCTTGGAACCAATACTATATATTGGTTCCAAGACAGAAGAGCAGTAAGGGCTAGGCAATGGGGGTTAAGTGACTTGCCCAGGGTCACACAACTGGGAAGTGTCTGAGGGCAGATTTGAACCCAGGACCTCCCATATCTAGGCCTGACTCTCCATCCACTGAGTCACCCAGCTTCCCCCTAAACCCATAATTAAATAGAAAGGGAACTGAGCTAGATCCATTACTGAGTCACAAGTCAGAATCAGTGAGGTTGACTCAGTTCCCATAATTCCTTCATCCTTACCCCATCTTTCGTTCTTATCTTTACTATACTAATTTTTGCCTTGTCTATACATATAAATGTGTCTCTATGTATAATATTTCTTGTATATTTACTATGTGTGTATCCCCTTCTCTCAAGTAATACACCAACTCCTCCCTAGATTTAGGTCCTCATCGTGCCGGAATTAATACAATAATTGGTTGTCTTGTTGGTTCCTTGCTGCCATTGTCTCCCTACTTCAGTCCAGCCTCTATTATAGTAGGTTGAACCATCACCTGGAAGATGATCACCTACCTGAAAGCCAGGGTGGCTTCAGAAAGGGCCAGAGAAGGGTTGAGACGGTATTTGCTGTCCACCGACTCCAGGGGAAATGCCAGGAGCAGAACAGAACACTAACATTTATTGACCTGATCAAGGCCTTTGATACTGCCAGTTATGAGGTCTTGTGGAAGATCATGGGAAAAACAAGTGTGGTTGGGGCAGTGATATGCCCCAGTGGAGAGAGATCCAGGCCTGAAGATGGGAGATCCTGGCTTTCAATTTGGCCTCAGACACTTCCTCTCTATGTAACCCTGGTTAACTCACTTATCCCCAGTTGCCTAGCCCTTACTGATTTTCTGCCTGAGAATCTAGACTTAGTATGGATTCTAAGATAGAAGATAAGGGTTTATTTTTAAAGTATGGCCTGGGGGCACCTAGGTAGCTCCATGTATTGAGAGCTAGGCCTAGAGACCTGGGTTCAAATCTGACCTCAACCACTTCCCAGCTGTGTGACCCTGGGCAAGTCACTTAACCCCCATTGTCTAGCCCTTACCACTCTTCTGCCTTGGAACCAATACATAGCATTGACTCTAAGACAGAAGGTAAGTTTTTTTTTTTTAATTCCATTGAGATGTAAAAGGATTCTTAATTACAAAAAATATATGAAAAAGTAAGAAAATGAAAGAAAAATAGTCTTTTAGGAGGCAGCTGGGTAGCTAAGTGGATTGAGAGCCAGGCCTAGAGATAGGAGGTCCTGGGTTCAAATCTTACCTCCGACACTTCTCAGCTGGGTGACCCTGGGCATGTTGCTTAACCCCCATTGCCTAGTCCTGACCACTCTTCTACCTTGGAGCAAATACACAGTATTGACTCTAAGACAGAAGGTGAGGGGTTAAAAAAAATAACAGTGTGGCCTCAAAGAGATTTGAGAAGATGCCACCTCTACTCCTTGGCACAGCTGAGGATCCATAGGTAAGAATGCTGCCCAGATTTTCAGTTTTAAAATTTGTTGATGAGGTTTTTTATGCTTCTCTTCCTCCTCTTTTATTCTTAAAATAAGTTCACTGTAAAGCCTCATCAGCAAAGAGGTGGCATGTGCGCAGAGCTGGCATTCAGGGAGCTGCTCCATTCTCCCTCTTCCCAGCACCCTGGGGACCCTTTTAGCATGCCCCACCTCTGTCCAGCAGCCCAGAGCAAGCCCTTTCTCCCTGAGCTCTCTCCAGTAATGCCGGGCTCACAGAAAGCTTGAATTTGCCCTCTTCACTAACACTGCTCTAAAGGATGTCTGTGGAAGGAGATAATGTCGTGGGAAAATACTCCAAAGTTTGTAACAGGATCTTGTCCAAAGAACTGGAGGCTCAAAACTCCATTCAGGCCAGAAGTATGAAGGTGTTTATTGAAAGAAGTAGAGAGCAATGGAGCAGCCTAGGCTAGTGGAATGGCCTCCGCCATGAGGAGCTTTTGCATATTTATTGAGGGTCTTGGGGTTCCTCATCTCCTGTTCCATGGAATTCTCCACCTTTTCCCAGAATGCTCCTGCCCTGGGCTTTTTGGAGCCTTCCAGGCAGAAAACACCAGGACATGGGTATTAAAGAGGAGGAATCCAGTCCAGGTACAGGTGTGTGTTTGGGGGTCTGACCCATCATAGGTGAACTTAAGGATAGGACAAAGGGGAAAAGGAGCATGTGCTGGTTTGGGAGGTCCCCCTGGATTGTCAGTCTTCAGTGTGCACGTCTTCTGTCCCCTTGCCATCATTTGTCAGCTTAGGAGACATCTCACTCACTCCCCTCCCGGAATGCCCTTATCAGCCGGGTGGGGGACACAGGGAAGGGACAAAATAGTACAAGAGTAACCTAGTTATGTAGTTGATAGTCTTTTGCAATGTGTGCTAACTAGTACTAACTGGTGAAAAATCTAAGGTGACAAGAAATGAGGTCCCGCTTCTATCGCTGTCCACTTCCATCCATAGGAGAAGGGATTCAGGTGAAAAGTAGGAAATGGAAAGACAAAAGATATTCATGAAAGTTCTTTATTAAAAATGCAACAAGGGGGCCGCTGGGTGGCTCAGTAGATGGAGAGCCAGGCCCAGAGATGGGAAGTCCTGGGTTCCAATCTGGCCTCAGACACTTCCTAGTTGTGTGACCCTGGGCAAGTCATTTCACCCCCATTGCCTAGTCCTGACCACTCTTCTGCCTTGGAATCAATACACAGTATTAATTCTAAGACGGAAGGTGAGGGTTTTTTTTTTTAATACAACAAGGGGGAAGAGAGAAAGGAAGGGGAAGGATGGATAGTAAGAGGAGAAGGGGTAGATAAAGGCTGGGCAGGGGGGAGGGGAAAACCAGGCAAAGTAAGAGAAAGGTTGGACAGAGCAAGGCAAAGACTGGGGAGGGGGAAGGGTTAGACAGTGAGGGGGGTAGAAAAATGGGACCAAAGGTGGGATGGGAGGGAAGGAGGTGGGTGGGTGGGAGGTGAGGGGGCATGGTGGGGCAGGTGTCAAAAGGGTCAGGTCAGGATGGGCTGGATCAAGAGAAGGAGTAGCCTCATTGCAGGCAGGCTGGGAAGAAGCCAGGGCGCCATTTTTTCGGAAACTTAACTGAGAGACTTTTGGTAGTACTCAGTTGAAGCATCAAGGTGATATGTTCAGAACCCCCAGTAGGAATATTCTCTGGAATTCTTGCTGCCAGTGGCCAGTTTCAATTCTTTCAGAATCTTAAAGTGTACAGGCACCGTATGTGGAATGATTCATTGGGGAGACCTGATATGTTAATCTCCTAGAAAACCCAAGAGAGGAGATTTCACATGCAGGTCTCCCAAAGAATGGGGAGAGGGGGGTTGTGGGAAGGAAATTTACTCTTCCCCCTTTCTGGGGTTGCACAGGTGACATCATCTCCTAGCTGCATACCTGGTGTCAACCTGAACTTGACCCAAATGGCCAGGACAGGAGCAGGGGAGACAGGCTATGAAAAGGGCTAAGCAGGAAGTTCACACTCTCTGTCTCTGGAACTCTGCCTACTGGGGTCTGCTGGAGGAGCCACGTGGAAAAGTTAGATTAGGGCCCCTTTTCTATCTCTTGATCTTCTACCTAGCCAAATAATCCTAATAAATTTTATGAGAATCTAAGGACCAGCTCCTACTTTAATCAACACAATTCCTTTATCAGGTGGGAACCAGTAACTTAAGGAACCAAAGGATTTGTGATCAGATGGAAAGGGACAAATTGCACCTAAAGGAGACCTTTGAAAACCAGTTAATTGATACAAGGAAATGGAATGGGGAAAGAGCCCGGGTCATTTATTAGACGAGTTAAAAAAGAATGCAGCCAGCCAAAGACAGCTGAAAGATGTTCCATGCTAAGGGAGCAGAAACCTCAGGTGCAGGCAATTGCTACCCAAAGGGGACTGGTCACCTAGAAACCAGCCTGCTTGATCCAATCAAGAATGACATTAGAGCAAAATCCTGTTGCCCAAATCCCTTCCCTCAAGGCTAGATTACAAATGTTAAGGTCTCAATTCTTTATCTCCTTTCCCCCTTGATTCCTTTTATGGGAGATTTAAATTTTTTCCTCTGGCCAGAGTAGGTTATTTGTTTCATTTCTTATTTTTCCATGGTTATGATTCCTGACTTTTCTCACCCCTCTTCTCTTCCCCCTCCAGGAGCTAACACTGGGATATACATGTAATAGTGTTCAAAACCTGTTTCCATTAAAAATAAAATGTTTTCCATGTTATTCATATTAGGAATAGAGTGGTCTTTTAACATCAAAACTCTAATCATATTCCCATCGAACCATGTGATTGATCATATGTTTTTCTTCTGCATTTCTGCTCCCACAGTTCTTTCTCTGGATCTGGATAACATCTTTCTCATAAATTCCTCTGGATTGTCCTGGATTATTGCATTGTGTTGGGTTCAAGAAAATCCCCCAAACTGTCATTCAGCTGGTGGAGTCAGCTGAGATGGAGCTGGCCTGGTGTCTCTCTGAACACTAGAATCTTGCTTGGAACAAATCTTGTGGTGAGTGGATAAAAAAACTGACTGATCTCTCTCTTAAGGCTAGTCTAAGCTGATCTAGTCTGTTACAAGGGAATCACTTTAAAAGACTGATATATATTAATTTAAGGTCGCCAAGGAATCAGCTATGTAATTCCTAAATGAAAACTTAAGTCAGCCGTCAATCTTTTATGGAGTTTAATTACAATAGGAGGAAGTAATTAGAGATAGAGAGAGAGAAAAAGGAGAGAAGGGAATAGGGCTTAAATACCCCTTCTGTTTAGGCTGGGCCAAAAGGCCCAAGCCCTTAGATAGCTGGGGCAAAGAAAAGAGATCAGTCCCTATTACTCACGTGACCAAAATGGAGAAACAGTCTCAGAGGCCCCCACCTTCAGCTTCCTTCAGAGCAAGCTTCTCAGAGCCCACACGAACCACACCGACCAACTACTCAAACCTCCCCTCGAGTCTTCAGACCCCCTATCTTTCAGGAAACCATCCAAGTTGCCTCCCCTCAGTCCTCACATCTACCAATCACCTGTCCATCAATTTCCCTGTGCCAATGGAGGCTCTAGCTTAACCCAGGACCGCCCAGAGGCTTTGCACATGTCTGTTGAAGGTCATATTTTCAAATGATTAAATCTTTGATCCTTTGCTACAGCCCTTTCTAAATCCTGTTAACCTGAGTAGGGTAGAGATTGGAATAATTAAATTTTGATCTAGGCTGCAGCCCTTACTCAATCCTGTTAGGACTGAATAGGGTGGAGATTTATTCCAAGTATCTCCATTGTATCAATTCTAAAATCAATCATGACTCAAAGAAATTCTGTTCTATGCTTAAGCATAGGTCAAAGTCCTTTCCATTGTTCAGCAAAAGGTTTCTGTCCTAAAGTAATCTGAAGAAGGGAGGAGAAGGAACCTCTCATGCCAATGGGGTTCCCATTCCAATAGACTATCAGTAAGAAATTTTCCAAGTATGAAATATCCCAATGGTGAAATTTCCAACATTTATAAGTCTAAGGAATTTTGAGGTTTACAATCCCCCCTGATGATCATTGGGAGACTAGTCTCCCCATTGATCATTTAACATAATCATTTTGTAGTTCTAAATTCACTTCTAACTAAAGATATACACAATATTCAATTTTCTAAGAGAAATTAGAATAGTGAGAGAGGAAATAGAAAAGAAAAGAAAGCAAAACCAATGTTTGCTAGGTGCATTGACAGAAAGCCAAATTAGGGGCAGTCCCTTTTGGCATAAATGTTACAATAAATGTTCAATCAAAAGTTCAGTCCAATCAATCACATCCAAAGTTCATTCTTGATCTTCTTGATGAAGTGTAGGGTTTCGGCATCTTTCTGCAACAGTTCATTCTCTGGATATAAAAGTTTCAAGCTTCTTTCTTGAAGATCTTTTCTCGAACAAAATCAAAATCTTTGAATTTTTTATAACAGTAAAATCTTAAACAAAAGTCTTGGATTTTTATAAAAATACAATCTCAAACGAAAAAAAATTCCAAAATTCTTAGATTTTAAATTAAAATACAATACCCCCTGAAGTAAGTATTAAAAAAAAATATATCAAGTTTAGCTCAGAATGCAATGTTCAGTTATGGGGGTGTATGTGTCAATTATCAAAAGAATAGAAAAATAATCAAAAACATAAGAAAAATTCAAAATAGACCTTGTATAGGTCCAGTTTAAAGTAATTTCTATCCCACAAGTATGTAGGACAGAATGCAGTAATATTTCACTTAGCCATTTGTAGCCAAGACTACAGGAAGTTGCCATAATATAAGAAGAAAAGAATTAGATTTCTATTTTGATGGGGAAATGTCATTCCCTTGTCTGATTTTTTCCTCAGGGATATAGGGAGCCAGCATGATAGTCAAGCTTTGTACTTGTTTGAGTATTTCGAAAAGAGTGTAGATACAAGGAAGTCCTATGACTTAAACATAAGTTAAGCGTCGCAACCTCGAGTCTCACTTAATATTTCATGTGTGCTCTATTGGCACTATTCAGGTTTAGTCTGTGCTCCTTGTTTTTATCCCTTTTCCTGGAATCAGACAAACATTAATCACAGTCCTATAATATTTTATCAATAAATGGCAGGTTCCCATAGTTTAAAGCTTTTAGGCATATATTGATATTATAGCAAGAGTACATATATTAACTTGTATTACTGCAGGAAAAAATAATATTAATATTAATTATGTGTACCTTCAGTACAAAAATGAGAAAAAAATCAAATATTCTGTCATGAGATGAGGCAGGACAAGAGGAGGAACAAAAATAGAGACAGTGGTCAGACACAAGGAAAGGTTTTCTGGACGACTCCAATCTGTAGGTTCATATGCTGGACTGCTATCCTTGATGGTTCCTTCCTCCATTGAAACAAATAATTAGTCTGATGTAAGTCATCTATTGCTCTTTTCTGCCAACTTCTATTTCTTCACAGAACTGTTCAATTTGTGTTTGATTTTTTTCCCTATTCCCTTAGTTTTCAGCTCTATAATTTGAATCTCACAGGCCATTCTTGCTCCTTTGCATTTTGAACTTCAAAATCACTGATACTTAGGTAAGCCAGCAGAAGCCTGACAGAGCAAAACACTGAGATGCTTTATAGAAGCATAGAAGAAAATACTAAATTTTCCCATCTTAATCCTTTTTCTTTCTCAACTATCACTCTTTTAATTCAAAATACTCTTAATTGGAATGAGAAAACTATTTTCATGATGTGCACATCATCAATTAGATACTTAAATCAGCAGTATCATGGGTTCTGCACAGAACATTCATTTATTCAGTCAGTCAACCAACAAACATTCATTATTTCTTTTAACCCTTACCTTCTTGATTTAAGTATGTGTCTCAGCTTGAGTATCAGACTGATACAAACAATTAGGATTACAAAGAAGTCAGTAGCTTCTACATTAAAGGACTGAAAAACATGAAAGGCAAAAGATCTAGAACTACAATCAAAAACACCTACACATTAAAAATGGGGCTAATACTCCAAGGGAAGAAATACAGATTTAATGATATAGAAGACTTCCAGGTATTCCCGATGAAATAACCAGAGCCAAAAAGAAAATTCAATGATCAAATTCAACACTCAAGAGAAGCAGAAGAAGATAAGAAAAAGAAAAAAAAAACTCAAGACACTCAATAGGGTTAAACTGATCACATTCCTACATGGGAAAGTATTAACTAGGATACTTGAGATATCTATGATACAAGAGATAGTTAAGATAATCAAGGGAAACAATGGGGTTAAAATGATTGCATTATTATATAAGGTGATAACTAAGATACTTAAGAGAGCTATGATATTTAAAATATCTAAGGTACTTAAATTACTTAAAGTTGTGAAGATTGGATTTAGCTCTCCCCTAATTGTAACAATGAAGATACTTAGCTCTTCCTTTATTGTGAAGATTAAATTGTAATCCCCAGATTGTAACAATGAAAGTACTTAGCTCTTCCTTTATTGGGAAGATTGGGTTGTAATCCACAATCTATTTTTAGATTTTAATCTACAAAAAGGTGATAACTCGGTATTTTAAGTAGATCTACCCATTTTAACTACAAAGAGGTTTTAAGTAACTACACAAGGTGAAGTAACCAAAAAAAGTGTTAAGTAACCCAAAAGATATAATCTAAACAAAGAAGTTGTGAACTGAGAAGTGGGCAGTCCTGGAGAAAAGCATCTGCTGTGATTGGTAGTGTGAATTTCAAAACTACTCCATCCTGTTCAGACCATTCTTTGGAGGATGGGATTTAGCTATTTCCTGATCAATGACAATGGAGATACTTGGAGTAACAGAGTCAAGTCTTGGAAACTGCAGTCTCCACCCTACTCAGGTAGAGATTAGGAAGGGCTGCAGCAAAACTCAAGATTTAATTATTTGAGAATATGGCCCTCAACAGACATGTGCAAAAAAGGACAGGCCTCTGGGCGGTCCTAGGTCAAGCTAGAGCCACCATTGGGACTTGTGAGGCACAGGAAGTGAGGTAGGGAACAGCCTCTGGAATCCGCTCACTTCCTGTGGACAGAGCTAGGCGGCAGTGCTAGGAGTTTGAGGAGGGAGGAGGCCCACAGACAGCTTCCCTTCAGATTGGTCACATGAGTCAAGGACTGATTTTCTTCTCTACCTTGGCCCTTTGGGCCTAATCTCCCTCTGGCTTGGTCAGAGGTTGAGTTAACCCCTTTCCCTTTTCTCCTCTCTCCTTCTCTCACTCTCCTCTTTTCTTACTCCCATTGTGATTAAACCACCATAAACTTCATTCTGAATTGAGTGTTTCATTTAGGGAATTATATAGCTGAATACCCTGGTGACCATAAATTAATATTTTAACAACCTTTAAAAGTGATTTTCACCTTTACAGTAGATGTGAAATTTAGGGGAAGTGACACAAGATCTTTAAAAAGAGGATCAGAGGCCAGAAGAAGATATATGATTCAATTTGAGTGAGATGGAAGAACTCTGACTCAGAGTAAAGACTGGACCCCTGGAGTAACTCGTGCAAGAGACCTTAGACTGCTTTTCCATTTTAGATGGTCACCGTTGGTGAGTGAAAGGGTTACTCAGTGACCTTGCCTTTCTGGGAGTCCTAAACCTCTGAGAAAGGCCCCTCGTCTTGAGACTTTTTTCCCCTGGCTGGGGCTTAGAAACTCTAACTGATATCAGAAGAATCTCTCTCTCTCTCTCTCTCTCTCTCTCTCTCTCTCTCTCTCTCTCTCTCTCTCTCTCTCTCTCTGTCTCTGTCTCTGTCTCTGTCTCTGTCTCTCTGTCTCTGTCTCTCTGTCTCTGTCTCTGTCTCTCTGTCTCTGTCTCTGTCTCTGTCTCTGTCTCTCTCTCTCTCTCTAAATTCCATTCTACTTTAGTAATTCATTTTGTCTTTAATCCACTCTTAGGGTCTCCTTTATTCTGAGGGCCCAATGCACTCTTGACTTTAAGCCTATTTCTCCAAAGAGAAGAATGCACAGTATGTAGCCTCTACCTGGTGTTGGCCTTGAGATTATCACATCAACAGAACCTTTACCTTTCCTTGATTTTGCTCCCTCACTTTTCCAACATTTCTGGCCCATTTCCTGGTATTCTTGGCTATTCCCAATGCTAGAGTTAATCAACTCTTGGAGTTCTGTCTTTCTATCTAGAGAAGACCACAGTAGGTCTCCTTCTCCAGCGCTTGTACCCCATGTTTGACCTCCAAAATGCCCTCTGGTTTTGTCCCTCCCTTTGATTGGACTCCTATCTCTTGCTATAGTAGCCTGTTCTCTCCTTGGGACCTGGAAGTGTCTGAGACCAGATTTGCACTCAAGTCCTCCTGACTCCATGGCTAGCACTATTTCCACTGTGCTGTCTAGTTACTCCTTGAAACATTTTAGAATGAAAACAAGAACAGAAGAGGTTATTTGCTTCTTGTTCAAAGCAAGCAATAGAATTGCAGGGGGAATGAGTAAATACAATAGTCAGGGACAGTGTTTGCAACTGTGACAAGAGAGAACAGTAAGATTTCTTTCTAAACATCCACAAGGACACAGAAACTAAGGCAGAATCTAGTAGAAGTGACAGTGAAGAGTCAGACCAAGGAGAAAACCTGGATACACTAAGCCTACAGGTGAATTGATGCCTTTTTATGAGACTACATTACAACATGGGAAGGTACATGGAGTAGGAAGGGGAACAGGGGAAATAGAGAGGAATTGTGTCACCGGGTCAACACAAGGACTAGAAATAAAGTGGGGTGACTCCTGTAGACTCAGAAAGAGACGAACCTATAGTGTAATGGGTAAGAAGGAGGGAGAAAGAAAGGGGCAGGGAAAAATATGGAATCCTCACTTTGGAGGGGACTCCACAAATTAATGATGCAATGCTCGAAGAGAGATGGTTGGTAAAGAGAAATGAGGGTCTTATACTGGCTGAGATCTGGGGGATTTGGTGCTGAAAAAAAAATCTACTTGTCCTAGGAAGTATAGGGAGATCAGGAGTGAAGGGAAGAGAGTTAATGAGGACAGGATCACCTTAAGAAGGATTAAAGCAACTAAATAACATATTCATGTCTGTAGCAAAAGAGAATGAATTGGAGTTCTTAGGGGCAACTGGCATCTAGAGAAGTGGGAGATAATCAACAAAGAGAAGAGATTTCCAGGTAAATGGGGGGAGGAAGGGTCAGCAAGAGAGGATATAGATCACTGGTACAAAGGCTACATAACAAGAACATGGTGGATAAAAGGTCCAACCCTGGGTCAGTGTCTTCTCTGACATTTGCACTTATCAGCATTGTTCTGGGAGTGAGTGATAATGAAAAAGGGGAAACTACGGTACAAACTCTGCAATGGCAGAAAGTATCTACAGGATAGAGCTTGGAATGGACACCATGGAGTCTTTGACTGCGTGAGGAAAACAAAGAAAACAAAGAGACCAGATAATTGTAAGGGCCATGAATCAGAAAACAAGCATCTAGAGTAAATACAAAGAGAAGATAGATAATGGAAAAAGTGAGAGAAATCCTTGTTTGGAAAGAGGTACAAAAATGAATTTAAAAACTAATGAATAAGACTAGCTGAAGAGAAAGAGAGAAAGGGGGAATCTACTTGACTAAGAGGAAAAGGAGAATAAGAAACATATAATCAGATATAAGCAGGAGGAAAAAAAGAACTCAAAATGCCAAAGGGAAAAAGGTATTAAAAAACAAGAGATCAAGAGTGAAGGGAAGAGGGGGCAGCTGGGTAGCTCAGTGGATTGAAAGTCAGGCCTAGAGACAGGAGGTCCTAGGTTCAAATCTGGCCTCAGACTTCCCAGCTATGTGACCCTGGGCAAGTCATTTAACCCCTATTGCCTAGCCCTTACCACTCTTCTCTCTTGGAGCCAATACATAGTATTGATTCCAAAACAGAAGGTAAGGATTTTTTTAAAAAAAAAGAGTGAAGGGAATAGAGTCTTTGGGAACAGGGCCACATTAAAAAAATTAGAGAGCTGAATAAACATAATATTATTTCTATAGCAGAAAAGGGACCTTGAAACTGAAAATCTTTTGCAGAGACAACATTAATGCACTCAGGATAAGAAGGAAATGGTTAAATGGGAGGGGGGAATCTTATCAAATTTTTCTGATAAAGGTTTGATATATATATGTATATATATACATATATGTATATATATATATATATACATATCTATGTACTGATATAGGACTAATAGCCATTCCTCAGTAGATAAGAGGATAGAATATGAACAAAAAGTTCTCAAAAGAATTACTGCAAAGCATTGACAACCATCTGAAAAAAAAAGGTCCAAATCAATAATAATAAGAGAAATGCAAATCAAAACAACCCTAATGTTTCATCCCACACTTCTGAAAATTGGAAAAAATTACCCAAAAAAATGGCAATATTCAATTGTTGAAGGGTTTGTGGAAAGATAAACACACTAATACATTGTTGGTGGAACTGATGTGGCTAAAATGTTCCACAAACCCTGCCAAGTAACTGTAACCAATCAAAAGAATGTAGAAATAACTTCTTTATTAGTGTGGTATTACCTTTCAGATAAAACATATGGACTACTGAGGTTTGCAACTATAAGAAGATTCACATCAATCTTGAGACATAAACTAGGTTCTTGGTTAAGGGTTTCTGAACAGCAAGCATAGGTAATTCAGTTTCCAGTCACATAAGATTAGATTCAAACAATGCTCAATTTTCATATTCACTGCCTTCCTTAAGAGTCTTCTCAGAAGCAAAATTTGAAAACTTCTCTGAGATAGTTAATATATCATTAGCATCCCATTTACGTTACAATTTGCTCACACACACCCTCCAATGGACAGAGTGAATCGTGGGTAAAGCCACATAGACCAAAGTAGATCATGGCTAAAGTGACATCACTTCTGTGGAAACTGGCAAGGCAACAATTGTCCAAATGCCCCTTTTTTAAGAAACTAATCAAGATAAAAAGCATCCCTAGAAACCTGAACCCACTTTTTATTTATTTTTACCTTTACTTACCTTTCTTACCTACATTAAGTACTTACTACACTATCTATCTATAGTCACACTATTACTATATTATCCTGTGATGAAGCTAGTTTTATTGGAGCCAGTCTGAGCTGTCAATCAGTTCCTTGAACAAAATCTTAGCCTTGCCCACATCAGAACTGTGAAATCATATGACCATTTAGGAAAACAATTTGGAATGATTCAAAAAAACTGACCAGGATGTCCGTGTTCCTTGACCCTAAAGAAGTCATAGATAAGAAAAACTTCCCCTTTTGCTCTAAAATGTTGTATTACTGTTTGTAATGGCTAAGAATTAGAAACAAAGTAGATGCCAATCAATTCAACAATGACTAAACAAATTATGATGCAAAGTACATGAATTCGGGTATATATGTAGAACTACAGGCATCCCTTCCACATTGTGGGAATTAGGGATGCAGTGCTCACATGACCTGGAAAGTGTGCACAAAAGTTTTTGCAATTTTTTGGCTTTCAAGATCTTTTCACAAACTTAAAAAAAATTTTTTTCTGATTTTAACATTTAAAAAGGAAATTGTGGGAGCAACTGGGTGGCTCAGTGGATTGAGAACCAAGCCCAGAGATGGGAGGTCCTGGGTTCAAATCTGGCCTCAGACACTTCCTAGCTGTGTGACCCTGGGCAAGTCACTTAACCCCCATTGCCTAGCCCTTACCGCTCTTCTGCCTTGGAACCAATACATAGTACTGATTCTAAGACAGAAGGTATGGGTTTATTTTTTTAAATAAAATAAAAATAAAAAGGAAATTGTGTATATTTATGGTTTTAAAAGATAGAATATGTTGCTATTATACAATATCAGACATTTTATGAAATTATGACTTTCTAAATGCTCTCTGTGTTCTGTTGGCTTTTGCACATTGTCTGCAATTTCCACAAAACTCCCAACAAGTTCCCATTTAATTTCTTATAACTGTGATTATTTCTTGTGAGACCTTATAAGACTGATGGAGAAAGTCACAATATGAAAGGGACAGCTCTGTATGTGTAAATGTGTGCATGCTATAAGAAACGATATATGTGGTAAATACAGAGAAGCACAGGAAGATCTGCATGAACTGATGCAGTCTGCAAAGTCAGCAAAGCCAAAAAAACCAAACCATTATTCGCAATAATTACACAAATGTAAATGTTGAAAATGACATACCAAAAAATTAAAAGTAAGTATAAAGAAATTATAAGGATCAAGGGGGATTCAAATGAAGAAATATAAGAAGACACCCCTTACCTATTCCCTTCATGAAGGTGCCAGGTACACAGATATTAAATTTTACACTTTTTTTTTTACTTCTGTGATTCACTGATAGGCCTGCTAACTTCTTCCCCCTCTCCAAAAAATATAATTTGTTCATATGGGCTGGATCTCTGATAATGAGAAGTGAGGGGATACATAGGATACTATGGTGGTATAAGAAACAGGAAAAAGAAATAAAAACCTTATTTTTTTAAAACAGATATATAAACAGCATTCATTAGGTCTTTGCTATATGCCAGGCTTCAGAAGTGTTGGGGATATAAAAAAAATAAATAAAAAACAGTCCCTATTCCCAAGCAGCTCACATTCTATTGGGGGACACAAGATATAAATAAGTACATAAAAGAGATGTCCAGATAAGATGGAAGATCATCTCAGAGAGGACCACCGTAGCAGCTGGAAGGAATAGGAATGGCTTCCTACAGGAAGTGAGAGGTGAGCTGAGATTAGAATAAAGCCAAGGAGTCTAAGAAGTGAAGCTGGGAGTGCCAACCACTCTAGCCAGCCCCAAAACACAGAGATAGGAGATGAAATTTGAGGAACTACAAGTAATTCAATGTGCCTCAATTGTAGTTTGAGGAAAAGGGGGGAAAGAGTAAAGAAGGCCAGAAAAGTATCAAAGCTTCAGTCTTAATGAACTTTAAATGCCAGAGTCATTTATATTTGATGCTAGAACTACAAGAGAACTCCTAAAGTTTATTATAGCAGGCCTGCTCTCTAGAAAATTCACCTTAGCAGCTGGATAGATGATGGATGATGGACCAATTAGGGGTGTTCTGAAATAGATCGTGTAGGTAGTGATGAGGGCCTAAAGTGGGATAGGAGAAATACAAAGGTAGATATGATATGTTTTGACAATAGATTGGATATGTGAGGTGAGTAATATTGAAGACTCAAGAATAATACTAAGGTATCCATCCTGCGTGACTAGAAAGATGGTGGTGCCATTGATAATTTTAAAAGGTTAGGAAAGGGGAGGACTAGAGGTAGGTAGGTGGCTCAGTGTATTAAAAGCTAGGTCTAGAGATGGGAGATCCTGGGTTCCGATATGGCTTCACATACTTCCTAGCTGTATGACCCTGGGCAAGTCACTTAAGCCCTATCACCTAGCCATTACTGCTCTTCTGCCTTGGAACCAATACATAGTATTGATTCTAAGATGGAAGGTAAGTTTTTTTAAAAGAAGAAAAGAGGGATTGTAGGAAAGATAAGGATGGCTTTAGTTTTAAACAGACACTTAGTCAGACAGGTAGACAGGTAGATAGATAGATAGATAGATAGATAGATAGATAGATAGATAGATAGATAGATAGATAGACAGACAGACAGACAGACAGATAGATAGATAGATAGATAGATGATAGATAGATAGATAGATAGATAGATAGATAGATAGATAGATAGATAGATGGATGGATGGATAGAGAGATCAATAGATAGATAGATAGATAGATGGGTAGATAGATAGATAGATAGATAGATAGATAGATAGATAGATGGATGGATAGATAGATAGATAGATAGATAGATAGATAGATAGATAGATAGATAGATGGGTGGATGGATGAATAGATAGATGGATAGACAGACAGAGAGAGAGAGATAGATAGATAGATAGATAGATAGATAGATGGGTAGATAGATAGATAGATAGATAGATAGATAGATGGGTGGGTAGATAGATAGATACATAGATAGATAGATAGATAGATAGATAGATAGATAGATAGATGGGTAGATAGATAGATAGATAGATAGATAGATAGATAGATAGATAGATAGATAGGTGGGTGGGTAGATAGATAGATAGATAGATAGATAGATAGATAGATAGATAGGTGGATGGATGGATAGATAGATGGATAGATAGATAGATAGATAGATAGATAGATAGATAGATGGATAGATAGATGGATAGACAGAGAGATAGAGAGAAATAGATAGATAGATAGATAGATAGATAGATAGATAGATAGATAGATGGGTAGATAGATAGATAGATAGATAGATAGATAGATAGATAGATGGGTGGGTAGATAGATAGATAGATAGATAGATAGATAGATACATAGATACATAGATAGATAGATAGATAGATAGATAGATAGATAGATAGATAGATAGATAGATAGATATCCCATGGGACACTATGCTGTGGGCAACAGCCCAGAGGAGAAATGGAATGCTTTCTTCTCTCAAAGGCCCAGAACCTTTGCATCATTTTCAGACAAAATATATTGGCAGTTGTCCTATCACCAATGGGGCAATGGTGGCAGGCAGCACAGACTAAAATTTAAAGAGAAGCTCCTAAAAATAAACCAGGAAAGCCTATCCCACACGTGGAAAAGTGAATTACAAATATGCTGTCAGCAAGATTGTTGGAGACTTTTAGCAACAAGTTCTAGCTAGACCTGGGTGTAGTTTGAATCTAACACATGCCAGAGTTGTGTAACAGGAAACAATCATAGGAGAGTGGAACTAAAGTTTCCTTGGCTATTCAAGCAGAAAGAAAAGTAAAGTCTTACAAATATCTCAAGAAATAAACTGTGTAATGTGAAAAGGGAATTCTTTGTTCCCTTTGCCTACTCTGAGTTCACACTTGTGAATGGGAATCCTTTATTCCCTTTGACTGTTTTGAATTAACACACCTTTTGATTGAATCAACAAAAGCTTGAACTAGGTGGAGGAGCTCACAAACCACTTAGAGAATTCACACCCTTAGAAATTCAATCAATCAAGAAACTGAACCTTACTGAAGAAATTGACCTTCAGAGGATGACCTTCAGAGGCCTTTGATAAGAGTTGACACCTTCAAAGGATGAGAGGTGTGAATCCCACAAACACTGCCCCCTGGGCAGTGCTAAACAATTTGGAAACTGTGATTGGTCCTTGTGAAAGAGAGAAGGGACATGGAACCACTATAAAAGGTCCTGAATTTCTGGGGCTAGAAAAGTGGACTCCAAGAAGGAAGTTGACTTCAAGAAGAAAGTCAGCTTAAGGAAGAAATTCAACCTCAAGAGTCACCTTCAGCTCAAGTCAGTGTCTTGACTTTGAGCAATAATACCTCAAATAGGCAACCACCATTATTATTTATAATCTTCATATATTTTAGACAAACTATTAAAATGTAATTCTTACAGTAAGTATGACATGGAGGGGAATTTAGATATCCCTTCAATTAAAAAGAGCTAATGGACCTTGATGGACCCCAAGGTCAAGGAGAGATTGCAGGAAGAAGAGTTGCCCAAAAATGCTCTTGAGAACTTGAACTTCATTAGTGGAGGGATAACTTCCAAGACTATAGAGGAGAGGACACAGTCTTTCTGGACTATTCCGTTCTCCAGACTGCATCCAGTTGTGAGAACCACATTTTTAGAAGGCCACTGACATATGGAGGGTGTCCAGAGAGCAAAAAAAGATGTGAATCACTTGAATCCTTATCATATAAGAAACGTTTGAAGGAATGGGGAATTTTAAGTGTGAAGAAAAAGGGACTTGGAAGGAGCATGGTAGTCACCTACTGGTATTTTTTTAAACTCTTAACTTCTGTTTTAGAACCAATTGATTCTAAGGCAGAAGAGTGGTAAGGGCTAGGCAATGGGGGTCAAGTGACTTGTCCAGGATCACACTGCTGGGAAGTATCTGAGGTCAAATTTGAACCCAGGACCTCCCATCTCTAGGCCTGGCTCTCAATTCACTGAGCTACCCAGTTGCCCCCTCTACTGGTATTTTAAAGGATATTGTGTATGGGAAGTCTTGATCTGTTTGGCTCCAGAGGTCAGAATAGCAGCAATGTCTATAAGTTGCCATGAGAGAAACTGAGGTTAAAAGTCAGATGACTTCACTCAACTCTATTTAGTCTCTATCTTTGTCTCTGTCTCTTTCTCTTCCTCTGTCTGTCTATCTGTCTCTCTCTCTTGCTTTCCATCTCTCTTTTTCCCCCTTTCCCAATCCTCTCACCCTCCCTCAGAGTAGAAATTTATTTCAACTCTCAGATCTGATATATGTTACAAGCTTGCCTCTTCAAGAGCTACCATTTATATTATGTTTTGAGCTTACATATATTGTATCATTTGATCCTCATGAGAGGCATCTAGGTAGCACAGCGAATAGAGTATTAAGCCTGGAGTCAGGATAATCTGAATTCAAAAACAGCCTCAAACATTTCCTAGCTGTGTGATCCTGGATGAGTCATTTTACCTCTATCTACCTCAATTTTGTCAACTGCAAAATTGTACCTATATGCCAGGTTATTGTGAGAATCAAATAGTACTATATGGAGTAAAGCACTTGACACAGCACCTGGCACATAGTAGGCCTAATACATGCTGTAGAAACTGAGTAATAAGTTAGTTCCCTGTTCATCCACATCAGTTACTTTAGACCATTTGTATATTTTTTGTTCTTCCAGGAAATTGTGTGGTTTCTCCCAACTTCATCCTTCTGGTCTTTGCTGAGACTACTTATACTATGGAATTTTAGTCTGAGATCCTGCCAATGTCCTAGCTGAAGTTTCTGAAAACCAGTCTCCTAAAATCCAGGGTCCCTAGCAGATTGGGAGCAATTTGCCCCTTACTTTGATTTGCATCACAAATTTAACCATAGAAGGATGACTTCCCCCAAAAGTCCTCATTATTTTTATTTCAACCACCATTTCCTCTTGAAGAGTGAAATTTAAGTAACTTCCCCTTGAAGAAGGAAATTGGGCCAAGAATTCTTCTCCTTTTTTTTTTTTTGGACAAAATAGGGAATTTACTATCGTACATTTAATTGAAGTGGCCGAACCCTGCAATGCCATGACTTCATGTCTGGTTTGTGGCAAAACTCCCTCTATTGGGAAGTCAGGGTCAATGTGCTCAATAAAGAAGTAGCATTTTTTGCTCTAGCTTCTTCACAACTGAGAAAATGCACCAGGCTGAATTCTGATTTTTTTTAAACCCTTATCTTTTGTCTTAGCATCAATACTGGGTATTGGTTCTAAGGCAGAAGAGTGGTAAGGGCTAGGCAATGGGGGTTAAGTGATTTGCCCAAGGTCACACAGCTGGGAAGTGTCTGAGGCTAAATTTGAACCCAGGACCTCTCATCTCTGAACCTGGCTCTCAATCCACTGAGCCACCTAGATACCCCTCTGACTTTTTTTTAAGTCTGCTAGCATCCCTAATGACAAGACCAGAGCAAAATTAAAAAATTTGATTTTCAAACACAAGACTCAAGAGAAGCATAAAAAGGAAAATATACTATTTACATTCTTATATGGGAAAATTATATCTGTAACCTCTTAGAGCCTAATTATCACTAGAGATCTTAGAGGGATTATACTTACAGGGCTTGATAACTAAACCAGGGAGAGCAAAACACAGAAAAAGAAAAGAATAGAATAATGAATATAGATGCAAAAAAAAATTATAAATATGATACCAGCAAAGAGATTACAATACTATAGCACAAAGAGTATATACTATGACCAGACTGGATATCAGGAATACAGAGCTGGTGTGATTTTGGGAAAACTATAAGCATAAATGGCCATGTCAATAACAATGAAAACAAAAATCATATGATTATTTCAATATATCCAGAAAAGCTCTTGACAAAATACAAGACTCATTCCTGTTACAACATTAAAAAGGAGAGCAGCTAGGTGGTCAGTAGATTGAGAGCCAGGCCTAGAGATAGGAGGTCCTGGGTTCAAACCTAGCCTCAGACACTTCCCAGCTGTGTGACCCTGGGCAAGTCACTTAACCCCCATTGCCCAGCCTTTACTGTTCTTCTGCCTTGGAACCAATACAAAGTATTGATTCTAAGACCAAAGGGTAGGATTTTAAAAAAACATTAATAAGATTTAGAATAAAAGTAGCTCTCCTTGAAATGATAAGTAATATCTATCTAAAATCAAGAGCAAGAATTACCGGTAATGGTAATAAGGTAGAAGTTTGTCCATTCCCACCATTAGCATTAATAGAGTACTAGAAATGGTAACTCTACTAAGATAAGAAATTGAAGGAATAAGCCTAGTTCTGAGGGAACAAAACAATCACTTTTTGCAGATGAGGTGATGGTTTTCTTAGAGAACCCTAAAAAGTGAACTAAAAATCCAATCAAAACAATTAACAACTTCAGCAAAGTTGCAGGATATAAAATAAACAAACATAAATCATTAGCATTTCTGTATGTTAGCAACAGAGCCCAGCAGGAAGATACAGAAAGAAAAATTAAAATAATCACAGTTAGTATAAAGTACTCGAGAGTCTACCTGCCAATACAAACACTGGAACTATAGGAACAGAATTATAAAACACTTCAGACAAATAAAGGCAGATCTAAATAACTGCAAAAATACTAAAGGATCATGAGTAAGCAAAGTTAATATAAGAAAAATGACAATACTACCTTAATTAATTTATTTATTCAGTACCATTGCATTCAAGCTACCAAAGAATTTCTTCTGTAGAGAACTAGAAGAAAATAATTTAAAAATTCATCTGCAGGGTAAAAAGGTCAAGAATGCCAAAAGAATCCATAAAAACCAAATGCAAAGGAAGGATGCCCGACAGTTCCACATCAAACTATACTACAAAGTTGTAATTAATCATCAAAACAACTTAGTAGTGGATAATAAATAGAGTAGATGGCCAATGGAATAGATTAAGCACACAATCTATGGAAGGAAAGGAGCACAGAGACCTAGAGTTTGAAAAAAAAAACCCCAAGAACACAGCTCCTGGGGCAAGGACTCACTATTTGACAAAAACAATTGGGAAAACTAGAAATCAGTCTGGCAGAAACTAGGGAGGCATAGACCAACATCTCACACAAGATGCTGAGATGAGCTCAAAATGGATGCATAATTTAAATATAAACAGTGATATCTTAAGCAAGTAAGGAAAGCTTGGAAGAGATTATGACAGATCTGAGGATAGTGGAAGAACTCATGGCTAAATAAGAGACAGAGAAGAGCAAAGGAGATAAAATGGGGGTCAGCTAGGTAGCTCAGTGGATTGAGAGTCAGGCCCAGAGATGGGAGGTCCTGGGTTCAAATTTGACCTTATACACTTCTTAGGTGTATGACCCTGGGCAAGTCACTTAACCCCCATTGCCTAGTCCTTACCACTCTTCTGCCTTAGAACCAATATCCAGTATTGATTCTGACTCAAGATAAGATTTTTTTTTAAAAAGGAGATAAAATGAATAATCTCGATTATATAAAATTGAAGAGTTTTTGCACAAATAAAATCAATGCAACTAATAGAAGAAAAACAGGAAACAAAAAATATTTGCAGAAAGTATTGTAGACAAAGGCCACATTTCTAAAATATATAGAGAACTAAGCAAAATATATTAGAATAGGAATCATTCCCCAATTGATAAATGGGTATTAATTAGCTTTTGCCAAGTTTAAACAAAAACAAAAGTACAAACACCCAGCATATACTCTCCCTTGTACTACATTGGCCTCTGTGTATAATAGGTTTATGTTTAAACTAGTTTTTTACATAAAGTTCACCCCACCAAGTTCTATCCAAATGCAGGATCACTGATCCATGAGTTCTCATTTCAGCTACTACTGGGCTATATCTAGACGGTAGCTTCTCTATCCTTAATATATTGATGTTTGATTGGCTATAATTGGACCCTGAAGGTAGGTCCTCCCTTTTGGGGATTTTATTAGTGAATTAGCATGGGCTCTAGATTCTTGGATTCCTAGAATCACAGATTCATGTATTCCCAGATGGCTCTCTTAACTTTTCAAAACCCACAAGGCTGTAGCTCCTAATTTCAACAAAAATGGAATAAAAATATCAAGAAAAGAACTGAAGTCCATATTCATGGTTCCACATGTCAGTCTCAGAGGGGAGAATACACAGATCTCTTGCCTTAATAGCATTTTCCTCACTAGATGCCATCAGTAAAGTGGCCAAACCAAAAATAGAGATCCACCCAAGAGAGTTTTTGTCAAACCAACAAAGAGGAAGTAGAAGAGGTCAAGACCTGTCAAAGAAGTTCCAGTTCTTGTTTTTAACTATAATCAGCCAAAAAAGATGCAACCCACAAGATGGTTAACAGATTAGAAACAATTATAAGCATCCACACATGTCCCAAAGTCTCTGCAAAGAACTTCCATTGCACATCATCACAACTGTCCTAGAAACAGGTTCTTTTCTACATGGAGAAATGCAGCTGTCAAGTGCATTGATGCAGTCCAGGAAGGCCAACAAGAACTGGGTCTAATGTTTGGTACTCAGTTACAAATGCAAATGTTTGAACACTGTATACCCAGATGTCAGCAAGGCCTTGAACAAAACCTCTGATGACATTTTTATGGACAAAGTAGAAGTATAATGAAACACTTATTTTGTCTCTGTGTGAGGGAAAAAAAAGATCTAGCATTTGGAGTTATTCCAATGTAGAATTGGGCACCTAAAGAAATAATGCATTCCCAAGAAATGGGAGTCTTCCAGGAGAGACTGTATCATCACTTGTTGGGGATAGAATAGAAAAGATTCCATCTAATCAGCAGAGGTCACAAGAAATCTATACAAAGCAAGCTATACAGGATCAATTAACAGAGGGAAGGCATTGGAATTAGGGAAGGTTAGAGAGGACTTCCTGTAAGAGGACTTAAAGGAAGCCAGAGAAGTCAGTAGTTAAGAGTTATGGGAAACAGCCAAAAGGAATGGCCAGAACCCAATAAGAGAAGACAGTAGCATATTCCATTAAAAATGCAAGTGAAAAAGGAGACAGGGCACTCGTGTAACCCCCATAAAAAGATGTGTAAAATTATGAGTGGATGAGATTAATTTATCCTGCTTGGTCTAAGGGGACAGAATTAAGACTAGGTGCCATGGTGGGCAGAGTTTCAGAGAGACAGATTTTTATTACATGAAATAAAAAAAGTTCCTTGCAATTGAAGCTGTCTGAGTAAACTGCTTCCCATCATTGGATAACCTGCATTTCTAACATACTTAATTGCTAAAACCCAAGCTGACCTGATGGGGAAGGGGAACAGCTTGATATAAAGAGGAAAGCCTAGGTTCAAGAATCAGAGGACCTAAGTTCAAATCCTACCTTGACATACACTACCTGAAAGCCATAAAATAAGAAGTTTTTTCTTGAGTATAATATAATTTTTATTATTATTACATTAATATATAACAGATTATTCAATATCCTAATAACTGAATATTCAATATAAATTAATGAATATTATTTTATTCCTTTTTGATTAGTAAATTATTTATTTAATGTTTCTGATTTTCTACATTTTTGGTCATTAACAAATATTTATTAAGAATCTCCTATGATCCAGGCACAGTTCTACATCCTAAGAATGCAAATAAAAGGGGAAAATAGTCCCTGATCTCAAAGAGATCATATTCTAATGGGAGTATATATGCAATCAATTATGTATAATCAAGATATATAAAAGGTAATGTGGAGATAAAATCAGAGAAAAAAGCTCTAATATTAAAGAGAACTCAAAAGCCTTTCTGTAAAAGGTAGGATTTTAGCTGAAACTTGAAGGGATCTAGAGAAGCTTGGAGGCAGAGAGGAGGAAAGAAAGAATTCTAGACATGAAGAACAGCTAGTTAAAATGCCTGGAGTTGGGAAATAGAGTACGCTTTTCCAAGGCCATCAAGAAGTCCAGTATCACTGGATCACAAAGTATTTGTAATGGGGTGGGGGAAGGAGCATCTGAGAAAAATGGAAGTGGAAGAGCATGGGCTATAAAGGACTTTAGAAGTCAAACAAAGGAGTGTGTGTTTTATGCTGTAGGTTATAGGTAGCACTGGAGTTTCTTGAATAGGGGAATGAGATGATCACACATTTCAGCAAGATCAATTTGACAGCTGAGTTGTTGATGGACTAGGATGGGGAGAGCTCACATGAGACTAGGAAATGAGCGAGCAAACTTTTGAATTACAATATTCATGAGGTGAGATCATAAGGGTCTGCCCCAGGGCAGTGGTATGGTCAGAGAAGAGAAATGGGCATGAAAGTGAAGAAGAATTAAGAAGCTTCTCCATGAGGGAGAAAGAGGAAAGTGTAAGAACGACCCTTAAGCTTAACATCAAAAATATGAAGATCTAGGCAACTGCTCCCATCACTTTGTCTCAGATACAAGGAGAAGACATGGAAACAGTGTCAGATTTTATATTCTTGGGCTTAAAGATCTCTGCAGACAGTGTCTACAGCCATGAAACTTAAAGATGTTTGTTCCTTGGTAGGAAAACTATGGCAAATCTGAACAACATATTAAAAAGCAGAGGGTATGATCAAGGTTTTAGATAAGAATACAGTAAATATAGACAAAAGTAAATATATTTGCCGAAAGTCCAAATAGTCAAAGCTGTAGTTTTTCATTAGCAATGTATGGCTGTGAAAATTGGACTATAAGGAAAGCTGAGCAACACCAGATCAATATTTTTGAACTGTAGTACTAGAGAAGAGTTTGGGAGTCCCTTGGATAGCAAGGAGATCAAATAAGCTAAATGCTTAAATTAATTCAGAAAATTCACAGGAAAGTCAAATACTGAAGCTGAAGCTGAATACTTTGGCTACATAATAAGAAGATAGAACTCAATGGAAAGGACCCTAATGTTAGAAAAAACTGACATCAAAAAGAAAAAGGGACAGCAGAGGATGAGATGGAGAGATAGCATCTTGGAAGCAATGAACATGAATTTGAACATACTTTAAGAGTTAGTGGAAGATAGAAGGGCCTGGCACACCATGGTCCATGGGATCACAACGAGGTGGATATGACTGAATGTTCAACAAAATAAAGTTAGAAATGTCAGGACTTGGCAACTGTTTTGGATGTGGGGAATGAGAGAAACTGAAAGGTCAAGGATCACATTTAATTTGTGAGTCTGGATGAGGAATGTTATGGGTATGAAGGATACCCTTGGGGTTGGGAAGGATACCTTTTGCAAGCATGCAAGACTCCAAAACTTAGCTTAAGAACAAAAAAGAGATTTATTAATTTAGAAAGTAATGTTGAGAGTGGCCAGGAGGAAAGCAAGGTAGAACAGCAAGATGGGGGGCAGTTCCTTGGGAAGACAGCATGAAAGGAAAAGCTGTTCTCCCAGATGACATCAATTCTAGGGATTTTATACTTTTTATAACAGAGTTAGTCACTCAGGCATGAGGTGGGGTGATCATACTGAGGTCTGCCTGGGGACATAAAGATTCCTTAGTTTTAGGGGACAAACAGATGTCTGATAGGATCGAGGTGTGGCTTGAAGGTGCATCTTTCTGTCCATCTAGAGGATGATCAAAGGAAGATAGTCATCTCAGGACCCTAGAGGGGTCATTGGGTGTTTTTAGGCTCAGAGTCAGGAGGAGGCAAAATAAGGGAGTTTCCCTGATAGTTCGCCTGCGTTTCTGGGGTACAGTGCCCATGTCAAGGAATATATGATCAGATTTTTATGGTGCTGTGTCTATCTGAAAAGTATGTAAAAATCCTTTTTAGTCATATTAGGAAATGCACAGAAACCTTTCAATTCTAATTTTTCTAAGGTTCTATTTAGATCATTTACTTTTTTCTTTTTTTACCATTTGATTAAATTTCTAGGTTTGAAAGGGGTACATTAAGGTTCCCTACTATTATGGTTTTATTAATTCTCCATGCAATTTAATTAACCTTTCTTTTAACCATTCAAATGCTATATTACTTAGTGTGTATAAAATATAAAATATTACTTATTACTTTGCTATTCATGTTAATGAATTTATAGTAATAATTAATTACCAGTTATATTAGTAATATAGTTAAAACTAAGAAAATATTATTGTATATTATACAACATATATTTATATAATTGGAGCTAATTAACTGTCTTATACAATTTACTAATTCCAATACATCAGCTCTAGTCTTTTCCTGGCATACACCTAAATGCCTAGGTCTTCTAACCCTGAAATATTCAGTTAATCCTGCAGACTTCTCACCTTCATTCTTTTCCTGGCTATTCTTCTATGAGGACTCCAACACCAAACCTTCAAGCAATACCTCCTCCCCACTCCCTGATTTTCAACTTCCTTTTTTGTATTTATTGTCTTCCTCTTTAGAATGTAAATCTCATGCTTGTGTTTGTATCTTAAGTGGTAAGCACAGTGCCAGGCACATAATAAGCACTTAATGTTTATTGCCTTGGCTTATTTGCTTTTGTCTATATTTACTGTATTCTTATCTAAAACCTTGATCATACCCTCTGGTTTTTTTTAGATCAATTGAAGCATAAAGAATTTTATTCCAGGTTCCCTTTTAACTATATGTGATGGTTTTTGTGTTTTGATTATTTTACTTGTGTGCAATATATTGTCATATTCCATTTTTCTAATCCTTCCTACTCTCTTCCATTTTATGTGTAAGTTCCTCCCATTCATACTCAATTAAAATTAAGAATTGTATATTTCTTCTCTCTTCTATCACTTTTTTTCCACTTTGCTCCCATTCTACTGTACAAATAAGAACATGGCCAAAAAAGTGTGGGAAAGAGGAGATTTGGCTGGCATTTGTGATCTCATAAGTAAAACATTTTCTTCTATTGTAGCTTTTCTTTTCCCTTTACCCCACCAGAGACCTAATGTTTTTACTCTTTTCTTTTTCTTTTAATATCCTTTCATCTTATTCTTGTTACTACAAGTTTCTTTGCAAATTGTCTTCTCCCATTAGACTGTGAACTCCTTGAGAGGAGGGGCAGTCTTTTATCTTTCTTTATATCTTCAATGATTAGTGCAGTGCCTGGCAGAAAGTAAACACAGAAAAAAATGGTTTACTGACTGACTGACTGGCTGGTACTTAAGATTGTTATGCACATAACTATTTCCTTAGCAGTCCTGCTCTCTCCCTTAGACCTCTACCTTAGACATCTACCCATACCTTGTCCCTATCCTGTCCTGTTTCCCTTTCAAGTTTAATGTATTCCAAATGGAAATCTGATGGTGAGAGGTGTAATAAGGGATTATCTGAATGATAAATGATAACTAAAGATCAAATCTGCCAATATTGTCCCTTCCACCCTTTAACCCCTGGTTACTTCCCTCCTTCTTTCTTGTCCCTCCTCCCTTCCTCCCTCCTATTTCCCGCTGATTCTTCAGTTGGTCTCTCTCAATCAACTCAGAGTGGTGTATCAAATAAATCACTCTTTTCTCTTCTCTAAGATAAGTAAGGGATTTATTGGGGAGAAAGGTAAAGATGAGAAATGGAGGGAAAGAGGGTTTGAGGTTTCCCTAAACACAAGAATAATTCCTAGGTTGAAGGATGGTGGTATAAAGTTCAGATTGGTAAAATGGGTTAACAGGTCTGGAAATTCAGTCACTGTAACACAGCAGAGAAATCGGAGAGAGCTGGACTTTGTCCTTCTTTCTTTCTGTCCCCAAGCCAAGAGACCCTTCTTCCTTTCTGTCTCAAAGGCAAAGAGACCAAGAATTTCAGTTTGACTCCTTCTTAACTGTCCTTTCCAGCCCTCATTCCAAACAGAATGTTCTCCTTGAGTGACAGCTCTGGAGTCTTTGCTTTTTCAGCCTTTTCTGCAGACTTCTTTTTCTCCCCTCCACAGAGGGGTGTGATTATTTTCTATCTTCCTTTACCCAGTTCAGATGAAAGTTAGAGAACTTGAGAAATGTAAATGCCTAAAATCAGAGAAGGAATTTTCCAGCTAAACCCCTTAGAATGAATCATTTGGATGTGTAGGAGGGCCCTTTTTGACCACTTCCTTGGCTAGTGGAGGGCCCTGTGAACTTTGAAGGGTCTGGAGAATTTGGGATTTCTTCTTTTTCCCTCAGCATCTCATCAGTGTCCATGGCATATCTGATTCATTGTTTGTATTGGAAGCCAAGAACAGAGAAGATGAAGATTCAAGACCCTACAAAGAGCCCTGTGATAAAGTTATACCATACCTAAGAGGAACATTTTAAAACTCCAGTGAAAGGACTCCTTAGAACTTTGAGTTATCCCCTTGCTACGTGTGCTTTCTAAGTTTCAGTCAATTTTCTTCTGAATACTATGTGTATGTCTAGTAGAGTATGTGACATAGACATTTTAGAAGAGAATATATTTGATACCAACTGTTCCAACTATAGCATCTTAGTAAATACCATTTTTAGAAGGTGAATTAAGTCTGGTTGATTGATTGATGCCAACTCTTAATCCTAGGGGAATGCACACTAGTGAGGGTCCATGAGTTATACTACTAGAACAAAACCCAATCCCTAGGGGCTGCTGCTCAGGATCCTTGAGGGGATAGAGTATAGGTTCTGAGGACCTAATTTATTGCAAATGGTAAGTGAGATGGTAGCCCAAAATATGTATCACATAAAGACACTCTAACCTTTAACATTCCGTATTCTATGATCCCCTAGTCCAAATAGCCAAGGCTTTGTCACCTTGACAAGTATCACTGAGAAAAAGGGAATGGCTTTCTGAAAAACACCTTCTCTACTTCCCTGATCCCCCTATGCCCTCTCTTTCCATTCCTGAATAGAAAGTATTTTTGTTATCAAGGCATCAGCTCAGCAAAGAAGGAAAAGCTTGAGACCTGGATCTCCAGTAGCATCTTCCATGCATTGAATGAGAAGACATTCTCTTTATTTCTTCTCCCTCCCCATAAACCCCATGTGCTTCCTCACAGAAACAATCTTTGAGGATTTGGTTTGGGCCCCATGGCTCTTAGGGTTCTGATTCTCGGAGTTCTGGCTCTCTGGGTTGTCTCAGGGTCTGAGTCCTCTGAAGTAGATAGATGCATAGTATATTTCCTCCTTGAGTGGCTGAGCAAGGCTTGGGCAGTCTGGGATCTCTGTGCTGAAAGGCAAAGAATCAAACATTAGCCCAGGATCTTGGAACCCAGCATTTCGACAGAGTGCTTTCACTTCCCAAATCCACCTCTGCAGAGGTTCCTCTTCCCATTCCTTGTCTCAGTTCCCGTGCCTCCTTCCCCACTCACAGTGCCAGGATGAGACAGCAGGCAAGAAGGGCCAAAGTCCCAGGTCCCAAAAGTGCCTCTTTGGAGAATATGAGGGCATCTGGCCTTTTTCTAACTGGAGACAGAGAAGATTACATGAGTGAAACTCTCCTAGGAGCTGGGCATCCTACCCTTGGTCCCTACACTCCCTTATCTGACAATCCACTAGGGCTTTCGGGTTTAAAAAACACTCCTTAAGACTATTGCGAGTTTCATAGTGCAAATATTTTCTCTATTTTTGCAGAGGAGGGCACTGTGGCTCTGAGAGGGGAAGATATTTGCCAGGGGGTAAGGCAATGAGATGAAGCAAGTTTAGGATTACCTTTCCTGACACCACATTTAGAGGTCTTTTTGATAGTCAATGTTGCTTCTCACTGTTTACAAAATTCCCACAATCTTTGAAATTTCAGCCTTTCCTGGTAATTGAATTTGTCTATTTGGGTTTAGAGAACCATTGCTTCCCAATTCTAAACTCTCTCTCTCTCTCTCTCTCTCTCTCTCTCTCTCTCTCTCTCTCTCTCTCTCTCTCTCTCTCTCTCTCTCTCTCTCTCTCTCTCTCCCTCCCTCCCTCTCTCTCTCTCTCTCTGTCTCTCTCTCTGTCTGTCTCTGTCTGTCTCTGTCTCTGTCTCTCTGTCTCTCGCTCTCTCTCTTGCTCTCTCTCTGTCTCTGACTCTCTCTCTCTCTCTCTCTGTCTCACTCCCTTTCTCGCTCTCTCTATGTTTTATATTAGGATTTCACTTGCCGCTCATTTTCCATTTCCCTTCTTGGTCCCAGGAATCTCACTCCACGTTCCATTGTTCTCAAAGACCCAGGGCCCCTGTCCCATAGTACCCCCTCTCCAACAGATACCAATAGAACGCTGAGGCTCCAAATCCCATGTTGGCTATTTTCCCCTCACAGTAGGTGCTGAAGCCAAGGTTGTCAGACTTGCCTCTCAGTTTCAAATTGTTGTTGACCCAGGACTCCTCTAGAGGTCTCCTGACTTCCAGACTTGTTACAGGTATTAGTGTTGTATAAAGAAGGAAACTAAGATTCAAGGAAATGATACAACAGATGACCTGGGTTCCAATGTTGGCTTTACTACTTACTCCCTATGTGACCTCGGTCAAGTTGCTTCACTTCTCTGGGCTAAAGTTTTCTTCTCTATAAAATGAGGAGCAGGGAGTGGACTTGATGAACTCTGAGGACCCTTCTAGATCTGAATGAGGCCTGATGAAGTGATGAGCCCAGTGGAGGAGCTGCGAGGTAGTATGCCAGTCTAAGGCTCACAACTCCAAGTACCTCACATTTGCCTCCTATGCCACTATGCTAGTCATTGCCTTGTTTTCTCTGGAAATCTGCACCTTCCAGATATTCCTGATGTTCTGTCTCCCAACCTCATATTTCTCTTCCATCTACCCACTGAGGTGGTATCACTATTGATACAGACTCCAAGTGTCCTGCCCACCAATACTCCCAGGTTATGCTGAGCTGGACAGTTCTTTCTGTTTTCCCTTTTGTCCCAGGGAAAGTGATCCAACAGGTAAGGTTTGTGCCTGGAGCTTTGGTCCTGGAGCTTTGGCAAGATGGGCAGTTCTGTGAAATAGGGGGTCTCTTCGATGAATTCCTGGGGGGACAACAGCAGCCCCAGTCCAAGAGAAGGTGGAGGTGTCCCCTCCCTACATACCATGTAGACTGCAAAGATCAAGGTCATCAATTGATCCTCCTCCAGGGTCTTTGGGATGTAGATGGCTGGCTTCTTTGTCAGGGTTGGGAGTCAATAAAAAGAAATGAGCCAGGTGCTATAGAAGAGATCCCAGTTCCCAAACCTTCTCTTAGCTTATAACTGGGTGTCCCCTCCAGGATCCCAGCTTTGTCCCTGATTCCCTAGGGACCTTCTGAATCCTCAATCTGAGTGACTCTGCATTACCTGCAGCCTTGTTTTTTCCTCAGTGATTCCTCCATTTGATGATGGTCTTAAGGTTGCCCCTCCCCATACTTCCACAATCTCCTTATTCCAAGTATCCCTTCCTCCTTTGACATTCCTGACTCTCATCCTGACTCTCAGGCCATTCTGGATACTCCTCAAAGTCTAAATCATTCAGTCATGCATGAGGTCCTATTTATCTACAGAGATGATAGCATAATGTGTCCCCTTCCTCAGCTTTTACTCCTCACCATAATTTCCCCAAGCTTTGTCATTTGCCCTGATTCAAATCCCTTTGGACTGTCTTTCTCTTGGAGCATGGATCCAGGTCAGGGATACTCCTTGTCTCATGTTTTGGCATACCTGTCACATTCAGATTGAATTTATTATTTTGGTAATTGAATTTTACTTTCTTTCCCCTCTCTATCCAGAAGAAATATTTTCCACTGTCCCCTTTCTGAGTATCTGTGATATGCAATGAGCAGTTGTCCTTCTTAGGGTCCACAATAAGGTGGAATTGCCCTCTTGCCTTCTCTTTAACCATCTGATTCAGGTTTTTTGAGGCCACAGGATTTTCTTTATCAGTATCGGCCCCATCTTTGAACCAGAATCCAAGAAACTCAGAAACATTGGTCAGAGGGTGGGAAAAACTGCAGAGGATGTTGATGCACAGACGTTCTTCCACTGCCACTGATTCTGGGACCTGCACATTATATTTTGGATGCTGGGACAAGGACCCTGTGGACAGATGGAGATTCAGGTAACAATAGTTATAATAGCAATAGCAGAAAAAGAACTCAGCAGAGAATAGCCAAGTTAGACAGCAAAGTCAAAGTGAGAAATACTCTAAAGAGAGATTAAATACTGGAATAAGCCTTAGATCATCGACAATAGCATAGATCTTACTTAGAAAATAGAATGTCAGATACAGTAAAAGCAGTAATGGAGAATTTCTCTCTCTGAATGATTATATCCACAAAACTGAGAAAGAGTAGATCAATGAATTGGAAATACAATTTTAAAAACTAGAAAAAGAACAAAGGAAAACCCCTCAACTAAACACTAAATTGAAAATCCAAAATATTAAAAGCAAGATTTATAAAATTGAATTCAAGAAACCATTGGATTAACAAAAAAAAAACTCAGAACTGGTTTTATTTTTAAGAATGAACCATTAGTGAATCTGATTTTTAAAGAGAAAAGAAAATCAAACCACTAGCATTAAATATGAAAAAGGGTAAATATACCACCATTGAAGAAGAAATCAAAGCAATTATTAAGAGTTATTTTACCCAATTATATGCCAACAAATTTCAGTATGTAAGTGAAATGGAAGAATAGCCTAGACTATCAAAGAAGCAAATAGACCCATGATGATGAATCTATGACATGTGTAATAGAAGGATTTGAGAGAGAAGGATCAAGAGGGGAGGGGACAACTGAGAGGGAATGGAAGGAGAGAGGGGGAGAGAGAGGGAGAGAGAGAGAGAGAGAGAGAGAGAGAGAGAGAGAGAGAGAGAGAGAGAGAGAGAGAGAGAGAGAGAGAGAAGATTCTTCTTCCCCTCTCTTTTTCTGGGAGAGAGGTAGCCAAGTCTTGTCCCCCTGACAGAGGGAATATGTCTCCTCAGAGAATAGTTCTGGGAGATGGAGGACATCCACTGTCACTTCCCTTCAGAAACCTGGGGTCACCCCACTATCAAAGAGAGATGTTGTTCCTTGGGTTAGGTAGTTTGGATCCCTGGGATCTGGAGCTAACCTTCCCCTTTTGGGGCTGTCCCCTTTCCTAGTATCAGAAACCAACCAGACCTAATTCTAAGGTAGTAAACAATTTATTTGAGTTCACATAGGAAAGGAGAGGTAGGGGCATCCAGCAAAGAAAGTGGGATGTAAGAAACCCTAACACTGGTCCCCTCTGGCAGACCAGCCCCCCAAGTTCTTGGCACTCAGCCTTGAACCCTCCTCTGACCAGTTGCTGATTGATCCCTATTCCTCAGCTAACTAGTTTTTAATTCAGGAGTCTAGGAACGAGTCAGGGAGAGAGAGAAATCTCAGGGGAAAATCTGGATGGCTCTGGCCAGCATGAGTCCAAATCCAAAACCCCCTTGAGAATTCTGGTAGCTGTTCCTGAAGAGTATTAGTGGAGGAGTTTTCCTCAGAAGGAATAACAGGTCCCAAACCGATGGGCACTTTCTCAGCTTCCAGAAAAACCTCATTCCTCCTTCACCTCCTAGGCTGGAAGACCATTGAGAGTTGGAGCTTCTCTTTCTCTGCCCGTCCTTAGCTGCTCTTCAGCTGATCTCTCCTTCAACTTGACTTCCCATTGTAACACCCTGGATCTCTCTTTCTTAAATTACACACACATAGCCATTTTTTATGATACATGACCTCATTCAAGCTCAGCATGCCTCAGGGCCCAGGAGGTGCATGCCTGAAACCATGGCCCTGCCTGGGGTAGCTTGGGCCTGTGGGACTCCCTCAGGGGGCAGAAAGGAGAAGCACACACAGAAGAAACACACATGCACAGGCAGGCAGGCTGGTGGGCAGCAGCCACTGCTCTCATGGTGCCCCTGGGCCAGCCAGCTGGGGAGGGGAAGAGAGGAGAGGGGCCAGCCTTGAGGCAGGACTCTGGCCCACTTGCAACATAGGAGTGCCTGGAACCGATTACCAAACACTTTTAGCACCCTGAAAAATATAGCAATGACTGTACTCACAATTTTTCCCTTTATGTACTTTTGTGAGACCTTATTCTCAGCATTAAATAATATCAAAACCAACAAAAGAAACAGATTGACAAATAAAGTTAGTAGTTCTTGCTTGGGCTTGAAGTGTGCAAAATTCCAACCTTCAATTGAAGATTTAGCCAATGAAATTCAGCAACAAAAAAGTCACTAATAGGCAGGTTAGTTAAAGAATTCCCCCTCCCCCTCACTTCTCTTAGTTCACAGCACCCCACACAAGTTAAATAATATCAAGACCAACAAAAGAAACCGACTGACAGATTCACTAAGCAGGTCAGTTAAATAATTAGTTTTTGGTTTCTTAAATACAGTTATATATTATAATTATACATTTTTGTTATTTAAACTATAAATATCATGAAATTATGGTTTTTTTCTCAAAGTGAAACACCACCCAAGCTATGCTCAGTTTTTTTGAGAATTTTGACACATCAAGCTCAAAAGGTTGCCCATTACTGAAATAGACTATCTAAATAAAACCATTTTAGAAAAAGAAATTGAACAGACCATAATGAACTTACTAAGAAATGAGTATCAGGATTAAAATACTTATAAGTCAATTCTACAAAACATTTAAATATCAACTAATTCCAACATTAAATGAATTATTTGAAATAATAGGTAAAAAGGGAGTCCTACCAAACTCCTTTTATGAAACAAACTTTAGACCAATTTTATTAATGAATAAGGAAGCAAAAATCCTAAATAAAATTCTAGCTAAGAGACTACAATAGTATATTACAGAGATTATACATTGTGAGGGGGGGAAAAAGATTATACATTGTGACCAAATAAGATTTATGCAAGAAAAACAGGGATATTATAAAGAAAACTATCACTATAATTGATTATATCAATAACAAAACTAATAAAATCATATGATTATGTCAAGCTACCAAAAAAGATTTTTACAAAATACAATACTTGTTCCTATTTTTTTAAAAATTGGAAAACATGGATATAAATGGATTTTTTCTCAAGATGTCAAGAAGCATGTATCTAAAATTATCAACAAATATTATTTGTAAAGGAGATAAGCAGAAGCCTTCCCAATAAAATTAGGAGTGAAAAAAGGATGCCTATTATTACCAATATTATTTAATTTTGTATTCAAAATGCTAACAACAAGAGAAGAAAAAGAAATTGAAGGAATCAGAATAGGCAAGGAAGTAATAAACCTTCCTCATTTCACAGATGATATGGTGGTCCTAGAAATTCAACTAAAAAGTTAGTTAAACTATCAATTTTAACAAAATAGTGGGATATAAAATTAACCCACATAAATCATCAGCATTAATATATAGTACCAACAATGACCTGTAAAAAGAGCTAGAAAAAGATACCTCATTTTAAATAACCATCCACAGAATAAAATACTTGGAAATATGCCTGCCAAAACATACTCAAAAACTACATGAACATAATTATAAAACATTTTTTTTTTGCACAAATGAAGTCAGATTTAAATAACTGGAGAAATATTCATTGTTTGTGAGTAGACAGAGACAATATAACTAAAATGATAACCCTTCCTAAACTAGTCTACTGATTCAATGCCATTCCAATTAAATTATCAAAAAATTATTTTATAAAGTTAGAAAAATAATAACAAAATACACTGGGAAAAACAAAAGGTCGAGTCTTTAAAGAATTAATGGGGGGACAAAAGCAAAGGAAGGAGGTCAAGAGTTACCAGATTTTAAATGGTATTATAGAACTGTAATTATCAAAACTATCCAGTATTTGCCAAAACAGAAAAGTAGATCAAAACAGACAGACAACAAACAATAGCAAGGCATTTTGGTAATCTTGTATTTTACAAAAGTAAAACTCCAAGTTTAGGGAATAAGAATTCACTATTTAGTAAAAATTATTGGGAAAATCAGAAAGCAGTTTGGTGGAAACTATAAGATAAAAATAGATTAATGATCTAGACCAGGGATCCCTAAACTATGTCCTGTGGGCCATATGTGGCCCCCTGAAGCCATGTATCTGGTTCCCACCATACTTCTAGAAGGGGTACCTCTTTCATTGGTGGTCAGTGAGAGGAGCATCATATGTGGCAGCATCACAAAGCACAGCATTGCTCATGACTACTTCCAGTGATATAATCACCTTAAAACACCTTAAAATGAGGCGCCACATAAAGGATTATGTGGCTGCACAATGGAAGATGTCAGCATGGTGAGTGGCAAGCTGGAGGAGGGGATTCCACACTGTGTATACTGCTGCCCAGTTAGGGTTAGGGTTAGGTTTTTATAGTCTGGCCCTCCAATGGTCTGAGGGACAGTGAACTTGGCCCCCTGTGTAAAAAGTTTGGGGACCCCTGATCTAGACATAAAGGGAAATATCATAAGCAAATTAGAAGAACAGGGAACATATCACTTATCAGATTTATGGATAGAAGAGGAATTTATGAATAAACAAGGGATAAAGTGCATCATAAAATGAAAAATGATCATTTTGATTATATTAAATTTAAAAGGCTTTGTACAAATAAAACCAATATAGCCAAAATTAGAAGAAAAGCAGAAAAATTTTGGAGGAAGAAGAATTTATAGACATCTTCTCTGATAGAGGTCTCATTTAAAATATAGGGAGAATGTTCTAAAATTTATAAAAATAAGAGCTATTTCCCAATTGATACATGGTCAAAAGATATGGACAGTTTTCTGACAAAGAAATCAAAGTCCTCTGTAGTCACATTTTTAAAATTATCTAAATCATCACTGATTAAAGAAATGCAAATCAAAATAATTCTGAGATATTTCACACCTATCAGATTGGCTAAAATAATAAAAGGGCAAAATAACAAATGTTGGAAGGGATGTGGAAAAATAGGAGCACCAATATACTGTTGGAAGAATTGTGAACTTATTGAACCATTTTGAAGAGTGATCTGGAATTATGCCCACAGAGCTAAAATACTGTGTACCAGTTAAACCCAGTAATACCCCTGTTGGGTCAATTTCCCAATGTGACCAGGGAAAAAAAATAAGAACCTACATGTTCCAAAATGTTTATAGCTGCTCTTTTTGTGTTGAAAAAGAACTACAAATCGAGAAGATGTCCATTGAGGGAAACAGCTGAACAATCCATGGCATGCAATTATTATGGAATACTTCTATGCTGTATAAAAAAAAGATGATCAGGCTAATTTAAAAAAAAATATGGAAAGACCTACATGAAATTACGAAAAGTGAAACAAGCAGAACAGGAAAATGTTCTATGTGGCTATTGTTATAAAGAAAAGTTCAATGTGTAAGTTTGCAGAGAGACATGGCAGGAGACCAGCAGAAAGATTCTAGAACTTTGAAGACTGGAACTGAGGCTGTTGGCTGCTCTCTCTAGAGAATACCTGCATTTCCTTAGTGGATAATCCTATCCTGTCCTGCTTGCTGTTTGGTTGCCATATTTCATTTAGGCAGCTCCTGGTGATCCTGCACCATCTGCAGTGATTGTGAGACCAGGCCTGGATCCTTTTGGATCTAGGACCTTCCTTGGCCCTATCAAAGGCTTACACAGACCCTTTCCTTAAATCCAGTTAAGGGAGGGTTTAGTTGTAGGTTTAGTCAAGATCAGGGACTAAGATTTAGACAGTTAGGGAGGATTAGAGTAGGAAATTCACTCTGAAGAAATCTCTGTGAAGAGATATTAAGATCTAGAGGGTTTTAGATAGTTGTCATTACTTTAGATTTATCCAAATCCCTTTTCCACCTTCCCTAGAATAATAAAACCATCCTTTATTCTTGTTATAACCTGGACTGTGTTTGTACCTAGGAATTACAATGTCACCAACAAACAAATTAATTTTTAAACATTTTTAAAGAAAGAAAATAGAATCTCAGAAGAAGTAAAGCTTATTTAGTCCAACTCCCATGTCTACTGATGAGTATAATGGTCCCCAAAGAGATTTTCATGTGGCCAAAATTCTCTAGGCCAATTTCAGAAGCAGAATTCCAACTAAGGGCTATGATATTTCTATTGTTCTATATTCTCCTGGCCTGTGGGGGCCTCCATTCCCATTCCTACTTCTACTCAGTTCTTACTCAACCCCAAAGGACAGTAGAAGCAGAAGCAGAAACATCTCTGAACCAGAAAAGACCCACGCTCTGTCTGGGCACTGTGCCACTCCCCAGGCCTCTGGCCTGAGAATTCCGGGGATTAAAACAAAGGAGAAACTGTGAGAGAAAATTCAGCTGGGTTTGTGGCTTTGGAGAATAGTGCCTGAAATAAGATGAGCATTGAGGGTTGAAGGAATGTTATTGTCTTATAATCTGGCTCGCCTGACTGCCTCAGGACAGGAAGGAGTCCAAATAGATTGTAGCTCTGTGTAGATAGGCAAGGGGTGATAAAAATAGAACCAATTTTCCCCAACCCAGAAGAGAGAAAAAGGAGAAGTGAAAGTACCAGTGGGGCAAGTGAGACCCAAGTGGCAATGGAAACCAAAGTTCAAGCTTCCAAGCATTTTGATCTATTAAGTAATGCAGGGTCAGTCTTCTTCCTCAACTTTCAAATGGACCCTGAATACAGGTGGGGACTGTGAAGATTGGATTTGGCTCTCTCTGGATTGTAACAATGAAGGTACTTAGCTCTTCCTTGATTGTGAAGATTAAATTGTAATCCCCGGTCTATTTTTAGATTTAATCCCCAAAAGCATAAGCACAGTGAGTAAAGTTGAGTATGGAGATCTGCCCATTTTGGATTTAATCAGAAAAGGTACAAACACCCACCTCACACACTGAGTGGGAGGTCTGTGACCCACGTATGAAAGAGTGGGTCATGGATCAGAATCGACTGACTGCCTTCTGGGTGGTCCTAGAGGGGATCGTCGGCTGTGATTGGTAGATGTAAAGATAAAGGGAAGTGATGCAAGAAAAAAGGTCTTTAAAAGAGAATGTCAAGGGCCTGAAGGAGGGCTTCTGGAAGTTCAACTTGGATTTCCACTTCTGCTGGAGTTCTACTGGCAGTTCTACTGGAGTGGAGAATATTTCTTCATTCAGAAGACAGCTGACTGGGCCTGTTTTTCCTGTGACCCTGTTCCTTTGAACAGACACATTGTGAGTTTAAAGGCAGACTCCCTTTCCCTTGACCTTTCTGGAGGCAACAGCCTCTGGAGAGGCTCATCATCTTGAGACTCTTTCTCTTGGCTGGGGCCTCTGAACTCCTGCTTGGCTCAGAGGAGGCTGGATCAGCTCTCTCTCTCTTTTTCCTCTCTTTCTCTCTCCCTTAATATCTTCCCTCTTTATTGTAAAATAAACTACCATAAATTCCATTCTGACTTGAGTAATTCATTTGGGATTTAGTAATTAAATCCCTGGAGACCAACTAAAATATTATTCAGGCCAACCATAAATTTAACAGGACAGACTTTTATACATTGAAACAGTGAATCAAAAGAGATCTATTAGTAAAGGGAAATAATACAATATTAGGAAATCTGATTTCTAATTGAATGAAAGGTTAGGAACATTCTAAGCTGGGAAGGGGAGAGGAAACAGGTGCAATTCCCTGAATTTAGGGAAAGAGGTATCCCACTCATCCCCAGTACCTGTCAGCAACCAAAGGAACATGGGAACAATAACTGATTGATCAGGACCAAGTCAGCTTTCAGAGAAGACATATGAGTTGTTTGAGATGTACATATATGAAAAAACTTGAATCTGTTTTTGCATTGGATAGGGTTTCTAGTCAGCAAAACCTAGTCTATTAGCAGCAGGTAGAGGGGCTCCAATTTCCCAATCCTACAAGACTAGGTGCAAACAATTCAATAAGGTCTTCTCCCAGGTTCCACAATGGGATAAAATTTTCTCACAAGATAAGACAGAAATTGGACCAGATCCATAACTGAATAGAAACTAAACTAGTTCCAGAATTGACTTACAAGATGAAGTCAATATCATTCACCAGTTCCCACCATAACCACTTACTGTCCTAATCTCCTCAGGTCCCCCAATCAATGTGTGGCAACTAGGGGTGCAGATAGCCAAGAGCCACAAGCAAGAGGCAGGTCTGGAGGCAAGAAGACCTGAATTTAAATCCAACCTCATATATTTGCTAGCTGAGAAAGTTAGTTCACTCCTGTCTGCCTCCATTTCCTTATCTATAAAATGGGAATAATAACACCTCCCTCCCGGGATTATTGTGAGGATCAAATGAGATAATAATTGTAAAGTGCTTAGCATAGTACCTAGCACAAAGTAAGCACAATCTAAATATTAGCTTTTCATTATTATTATTATTATCTCCCAGTGATGGGGAACTAGCTTCCTCTTGAGTCAGCCCATTCCACTAGTAGATAGTTCTCTTTTTTATTGAGAGTTTTTCCTTCTTCATTTTTTTAAACCCTTACCTTCCTCTTAGAATCAATACTGTGTACTGGTTCCAAGGCAGAAGAGCACTAAGGGCTAGGCATTGGTGGTAAAGTGACTTGTCCAGGGTCACACAGCTGGGAACTGTCTGAGGCCATATTTGAACCCAGGACCTCCAATTTCTAGTCCTGGCTCTCTATCCACTGAGCCACCTAGTTGGCCCCCTTCATTTGTTTATTTTTAACAAACATGAATTATCTCTCCCTCTCCCTCCCCTGCCCCTCAACTGACTAATTATATTCATTAAAGAATTAAACCCTCATGGCAAATATGGCAGGTCTAAAAAACAAATTCTATAGGGACTATGACCAAAAATGCATGTTTCATTCTGCATTTTAAGTCCATCACTTCTCTGACAAGAGGTAGGTGTTATATTTCATTTTCAAGCCACTGAAATCATGGTTTATCATTTTATTGATTAGAGTTCTCGAGTCTGAAGCTGTTTTTCTTTATACAGTTGCTGTCATTGTATCAATTATTCTCTTAGTTCTGCTCACTTCACTCCAAAACATTTCCTAGAAGTATGCCCAGTTTCTTCTTTTAAGAATGTTTTTATCACATCTTCTGACACAGTAACATTCATATGCCATAATTTGTGTTTGCCATTTTCCCAAGAGGAGGATCATCCTTCTGCCAATTAGTTGCCTGTCTCTGACTAATACCAAAAGAGATGCTATACGCATTTCTTCTAAACAGATACTTCTCCTTTCTTTGATTCCTTTGGAGTGTCAGCCTAGTAGTTATGGCATATCAGGGTGACTTTGGGGGCACACTTCCAGACTGCTTTCCTGAATGGCTGAACCAATTCACAACTCCACCAACAATGCACTAATGGTCCCATTTTCTGTGGACCTTCTGCTATTTGTCAGATTCCTCTTTTGACATCGTTGCTAATGTCATGAGTTCAGATAGCAGATCAGAGAAGTCTTCATTTGTATTTCTGTAATTAATAGTCATTTAGAGCATTTTTCTCACCTGGTTCTTGTAGCCTGTATTTCTTCCTTTGAAAATTCCTAATCAGATGTTTTGATTCCTCTCACAGTTCTACTTCTGACTTTCTAAATTGCTTCCTTGGGCACCATCTCACCCTAGAACTTTCCTCAGTGCCTGGGACATTCTCACACTGGAACATAGTTCTGCCATACAAGGCCCATTATCCTATGAGTGAATTCCTCCCAAGGTCTCCATTTGAGAGGTGGGTAGCAGGGAAGCAGACTGGTCAATCTTCACTCCCTACCTGGCTCTTCTTCAAACTTTTGAACTTCAGCAACCGTCTTTTCCTCCACCCACAACCCACTCTACCTCCCGAGGATCCCTTCTTCCATCCCAATTTTTTAGCTCCATTTTGGGTATTCTCTTCCCTCATTAAAATATAACCTCATTAAGAGCAAGGTCTCTCTTTCCTTGCTTGTATTTATACCTGGCATCATTTGTTGTTGTTGAGTGTTTTCATTTGTATCTAACTTTGTGACCCCCATTTGGGGTTTTCTAGGCAAATATACTAGAGTGGCTTGCCATTTCTTTCTTCAACTCATTTGACGGAAGAAGAAACTGAAGCAAACAAGATTAAGTGACTTACCCAAGGTCACACAGCTAATAAATGTCTAAGGTCAAGTTTGAGGAAATCAAGAAGATGAGTTTTCTCAATTCTAAGCTCAGTGCACTATGCAATGCTCCACCTAGGTACCCCATATCTGGCACATAGCAAGTGCTAAAAATACTTTTTTGCTTCTCTGACCAATTAACTCTGAAGGAATAGCTCTTTATTTTATATATTTTAATCAGTTCCACAGATAGAAAGATGATAGACAGGGGAGAGACAGTGATGGAAAAGCAGAGAGATAGAGACAGAGAGCACTTTGGGGCCTGTGTCAGCTCCTCACCAGTTTCCCCACTCCAGGAAGAGGGTCTTCACCTGGAACAGCCATTCTATCAGCACTCCTGGCATATTTGCTAGACCCACTCTAACTCCTTACCAGTTGCCTCACTACCCACCCCCACCCCACCCCAGTTTAGGTAATCCCATTGCCTGATGCCCTACAAGGGTTCCATTCCAAGGCTGACTCATTAATTGGTGCTGAGTCACTGAACGGAACACTATATTGTGAGAAGACATGGGATTGGAGGCTGAGATTTCTCAGTCTTAGACATCAGTGTTTAATGCCAAAAGTGGATAGAAGAAGAGGCAGCTAGGTGGCTCAGTGGATTGAGAACTAAGCCTATAGAAAGGAGAACTGGGGTTCAAATCTGGCCTCTGAAATTTTCTAGCTGTGAGACCCTGGGCAAGTCATTTAACTCCCATGGTCTAACCCTTTTTACTGCTTTTCTGCCTTGAAATGAATACACAGTATTGATTCTAAGATGGAAGATAAAGTTTGTTGTTGTTTTTTTTAAGTGGATGGGAGAGAGTTAAGCTGTGGGACACAGACTCAAGCAAAGTAGGCTAGTAAAGGGAGAACAATGAGAAGACAACACCACAGGCTTAAGTAGACTACTGGTAGAGAGAGTTCAATGGAATGCTATTTCTCTTCTTCCCTCAGCAGCCCCAGGAAGGCAACTGCTAAGTAGAATATGCCCATTCCATCCCATTCTAGCAAGAGTTGACCAGAAGGCAAGGAACCTGCTCTTTCATTCCAGTTCAGCAGCTGTGACCTTTTTGAACCCGTCTAATAGTAAAATTTTCCATCCTGCTGAGTTACCACAGGTGTCTTAAAGGAGCCAGCCCAGCTAAGTAGTGGAGCAAGTTATCTGTCACTGATGCCATACCACACCGTGAATTTTGAAATGACCCTCCATAGAAAGAAAGGCCCAGGAGGTCCTTCCTTGCCTTGACCCCTTGCATTCTCTACATGTATATGTGCCTGCCATTACACTCTATGTTCGTGCCCACTCTTCCCCTCATTGACTTTGAGTACATTTGTGGCCAATGATACCCAAAGTTTTCATAGGAAACTAACTACATTTGTTCCCCTGTTATTTGAATAAATACCTTTGTTAAAGAACCAAGTCTATAGACTGATTGTAAAGGGGAAGCATACCAGTGGGGGCTTTTGAACTATAGTATTTAGAGGATAGCCAAGCACATGGCTCCTTCTAGAAAATGAAAGTAGCAGTGGCCATCCATCCTGGTTATCCAACATGCCTAATATTAGTGTGGGTTTGGGGAGTGGACCCAGACGGTGATATTACTCTTATATATGTACGTGTTGCCACACCAGATTTAATAGAATCTCCCTGAGAGGAGGGATTGTTTCATGTTTGTCTGAATCTCTGGAACCAAGGATATGTGCTTCACAAACAAATGCTTGTTGTTTATTTACTGACAACTGATTAATGTCAGGAAAAATAAAGAGTAATCTAAAAAGTGGAATTCACATTCTTGAGAAAGAGTTGTTCCTACTCTTGCTGGATATGTTTAGGCAAAATCTGTATTAATATGTTCAGGAAATATTTCAAACGGGATTCCAATTCAGTTAAACAGTTTGGATGGGACTACCTCCGAAGTCACTTCCAAATTATGTGTAATCATGGTGTAATGATGGGGAGAAGAACAAAAGAACTATTGGGGGAAATGGAAGTTGAGAGCTCTACAAGGCATGAGGAAGGAATGACAGTTGGGAACTGAAGAAGGACTTCTGGGAAATTCTCCTGAGGAGGGGGTCTTGGGTGCTGAGACACAGAAGGAAGTGGAAGGAGGAGCTGTTTCTTGGGGCCATTCAACTCACCTTTGGGGACTTCTGACACTGACAGAAATCTTAACTTCACAGATTCCTGTTTAAAACATCACTGGTTCCTGTCGAGAATTTCTTCAAAGACTTTCATTCAATGACTGTTGAGATACTGGACTCAAATTGGTGAGCGGTGCTCTCTTCCCTTTTTTCTACCTCTCCCCTGCCTACAAGAAAACCTTGTACTTCAGTAATTGGTTTTATTTAGAAAGAGTTATAGGGTGACCCACAACCTCTCTAATTTCTACCCTTTGCCCCAATCAACAATTAAATCAAATAAGTAGTCAGATAGAGAATTCAATCTCATTTATTTACATCTAGAGAGTAAACCCATTGGCAGACTCCATCTTGTTGTCAGTTTTCAAGAAGACATGAGGGGGAGGCTTCTAAGCATCCCAAACCAGCTCATATCTGGATTGAGGTCCCACATATCTCTCCTTGTAGAGAAGACTTCCCCGCTGCCCTTTAGGGCTGGCACAGCCACCAAGGGGCAAGCCTTCACAGAGGGGAGATCTCCATTTTTTCTTCCTCAGGTAATTCAGGGACTCCAGGAGGGAGTAGTGAGGGAAGCTATTTTCATCAACCCTTTCCTCCCTACCTTCAACCTTCATTTCTCCATCTAAAGAGTGTGAGTCCCTCAAAATTACAATGGGAAATTGAAGCGATGTACTAAACGGTCTCTAAGTTCCCTCCTGGATCTCTAGTTCTATGCTCTAATAATCTTCCAAAATCCAAAATACTCTATTCTAAAGGACATCTCAACTTACATCTAAGATCCCTCATCACTCTGACATTTGGAGTTTTCAGATCTGAATTCTGTAATCTAATGTCCTTTTCATCTTTCAGGTTCTTTGTTCTAAATGTAAAGGTGGGGATCCCTGATTACCAAATCCTTACTTAAAAATAATGTCCATTAACAGGAAATAATTCATCTTGACTGAATCAGCCAGAACTGGGTATGACAGAGGCCTGGATATTTCCTTGAACCATCCTAAGACATTTCAACTCATTATGACAAGAAACCTTTTCTTGTAGGAAAAGAGAGGTGGTGTGCCCTCTGAGCCTCGTATAAAATCAGCAAATTAGTTCAGAACTTGATAGGTTTAAATGCTATGACATCAAAGAGGAAAATGTTTCAGCTTAAACCAATTAGAATGAATTGTTTAAGGTGGAGAGGAGAGCACATTTGATCCTTTCCCTCTTCCCCCTCCTAGTCTACAGGAAGACCTCATGAACTTCAAAGGGTCTGAAGGAATTGGCTTCCTCTATTCCCAGTGCCATCTCAACAGCATTCAAAGAACAGGTAGTTCAGTGTGTACCTCAGGAGCAAATCTCTCTAAAAATCTCTGCAGGGAAGATATGCCACAATTAAACAACTTCTAGCAAATGTTACCTCTTTGCCTTCTAAGCTTGAGTTTCTTTTCCCTTGAATACTGTATATACCTGTGGGAATGTATGGACAACATTCCAAGGGGAATACTGTTTTGTACAAAATGTTTTAACTTTACCACTTTAACTCTACCACTAACAAATACCCTTTTCTAATTAAGCTAATTAAGCCTGACTGACTAATTGATACCAATATATGATTATGGCAGGAAGCATTTCTGTAGGGACTCGTGATCTACAAGAGTAGAAAACAAATTCTTAGACTTATCCCCAAGAAATTCAAAGAAGCACAAAAAAATACTCATATATAACAAAATACTTATGGAACTTTTTATGGAGGCAAAGAATTGGAACCTGAGGGGATGTCACTTGAGGAATGACTGAATAAGTTGTGGTATATGAATATGATGAAATACAATTGTACTGGAAAGGAAGAAAGGAAGAGAAGGAGATGGAAAAGGAGGGAAGGAAAGCGAGAGAGAGAGAGAGAGAGAGAGAGAGAGAGAGAGAGAGAGAGAGAGAGAGAGAGAGAGAGAGAGAGAGAGAGGAGGGTGGAGGAAGGAAAAGAAAATGACCCCAATACTTCAGGTATATAAGAAGATGGATAGCCAGGGTTGGGGACCCAAATCAGTGCAAGTGGGAGTTGGGATGGTAGCACCAGTAAATGTGCTATGCAAGAGAACTCCCAGTCCTGACAGTCTATGCTCTGACTCAGACAACAAGGATTTTGTCTTCTGAACAAGTGCCCTGGAAAGAATAGGACATGACTTCTTGGAGAATACATCATAGCCCACCCTTTGCCTTTTGGAGTTGGGCTGTCCAAAGACTTTGTTGTTAGGTTATCTCTGTGTCATAGGGCAGATGAGGGAAGGCCATGAGGAGCTGACGCCAGACAGAGTGAGCTCCTTCCACAAACAGAATTAGAGTGTATCCTCCTTTTTTGACTTCCCATCCCACTCTAGAACTTCAAATGCTTCTTTATTGAAACAATCTCTGAGTACTGGCCTTGGGCATCCTAGCTTTCTGGGTTCCTCTTCCCAGATAATTTCAAGGGTTGGTTTTTCTGAAGTTCAGAGATGCATAGTGAATCTCCTCTGAAGCTGTTTGGATGGCTGGACTAGGCAGGGATAACGTGGAACCTCTGCATTGATCCTACAGGAAGGGAAAGCAAAGAGTAAAGCATGAGCCTGAATGCTGGGGACCATCAGTCCACAATGCCTAGACAGAGTCATGCGTGGTAGCTGAGGAGACCACAGAGTGGTCCTTGGCGAGATGTGACTGCCCACTCTATCCCCCTTGCATGACTTCTTCCATCAATGACCCTTACCTATGAATTGACATGATTACTATTCCCCCAGTCTCAAAAGAAATAATGCAAGAGCAAAACACTTGTATCCTAATTCTCCAAAAGATCACCAAAAGATCAGACCCTCAAACCCAATCCCAAAGAGACTATAATGGGTTAACTTTTATTTAGGTGCATAATTCCCAGTGAAACCACAGCTACAGGCCAAGCCCAAAACTTTCTCACAAAGCCAGCACACAAATCAATCATAGAGGCCCATACAATACGTGCAGGTACAGTACAGGTACACTAAGCTTCAATATGCCTCAGTGACTCAATTACACAAATCAGTAACTCAAACTCCCTAGTAAGCCACGTGTGACGAAATCATTTATCTTGTATTCTGTCTGCAATCACAATACAAAAATATAGAATGTTAATCAAGTGATTTGTTAAAAGTTGATGCATCACTTTTCCAATGATCTCTCTCTGATTTTGTGTATCTGCATGTCAAGAGAATGGGTACAAAAATAAAGATCAGACATCAGGAAAGCGGAGTATCTGAGATGCAAAGCAATCCCATGGCCGTTATGATTAAGCTGTCTTCCGTTTGTTATTTATTTTATTTCATTTATTTTGACTGATTGTTCGCCACCTGTCAGGAACCCTGGAGTCGCCAGTGGGGCTGGACCCTGACCAAGGCACCTGAATGCTGAAGGTCTTGGCCTGATCATGAAAAACCAGTGATGATGTGAGAAGGAAGCTGTTTTGACTTTTGATGTGGAACCTTTCTCTTAGGGATGGTTGGAGCTCTTTATTTATGCAGCCAAATTGTGATCTTTTCAAGGTGGGGGTGAAGGTAGGGCACAGTGTGAGACATAAGCAGGAGGAAATCATAGTCTTTTCAGTCCAATCTTTGCCCATTAAGGGAAGGTTCTCTTCCCACTAGGGCTTCAGTTACTCCTTCTTATATAATAGCCGATGTATACAGCTCTTTAAACTCAAGTGATTTGCATACCTCATTTCATCAGACTCCCAAAATAACGCTGTGAAGCATGTTTGGGGTTTATTATCATCCCATTTTACATATTGGGACAATGAGGCTAAGGGACCTTGAGTGATTTGCCCAGTTTAAATCCAAATAAGTGTCAAAATTTGGTTCTGAGCCCTCTTCAGGACTCCATAACCTGTACACTCTGCCAGGTTATAGTGGCACTTGAGTATGTCTGAAGTTACCATGTGACCTTGGGTAAGTCTCTTCTCCTTTCTGGGGCTCAAGTTCATGCAGTGGAAACCTTAAGCTCATTGTGCTTGGGCTCAGGTCTCACCTATATAAACTGAATGGGGTTGAATGAGATCAGCTCTAAGGCTTTGCCAGTGACTGGCTGTGTGATTCTCAGACACTCCCTTTCCCTCTCTGAGACTCAGCTCCCTCCTCTGTGAAATGAAACAGTTCTCTAAAATTCCATCCAACTCTAAGGTCGATGAAAGCTAGTCCTGCATCACCAGTTTACTATCAGACATGTCCAACTAGATGTCCTATATCCTTCTCAGACTCTAGAACTCATTCTCTCCTTCCCCACCCAAGCCCCCTCTCCCTTTATTTTCTCCATCACTGCCAAGGGCACCACACAGTTCTTTTGGAATTTCTGGCTTCTTCAGTATTCAAACCAAGTGCACCCTTCTCCCCCAAACCTTTCCTGGTGCCTCAGCCTATAGGGCCCACCCTCCCCTAACCCCCTGTACTCATTATGGTGCACTAAGCCTGGAGTCAAGAAGATTCATCTTTCAGAGTTCAAATCTGGCCTCAGACACTTCCTAGCTGTGTGATCCAGAACAAGTCACTTAACCCTGTTTGCCTCAGTTTCCCCATCTATGAAATAAGCTGAAGAAGGAAATGGCAAACCTCTCCATCATCTCTGCCAAGAAAACCCCAAATGGGGTGACAGAAAAATGATTGAACAACAACACTCATTATGTGTGTGTGGAATAAATACATGGGTGCATTTGTCTCCCCATAGAATGTCAGTTCTTGAGGGCAGAGGATAGAGCTTTCTTGCTTTGGTCTTTCTAGCCCCACTGCTTAATATAATGATGGACACAGCTTAATGGGCTTCATGAATGCTTATTCACTGACCTCCTCAGACTCCCTGCCTCTACAGTCCCTTTCTCCCTATGACTGGAGAAGAAGAAGGGTGACATTGGATGTCCACTTTAGGGGAGGACCCAGGGCAGCCTTCTCAGCATTTCCCATCAGGGTGCGCTGCTGCACTTCCTCATGGTCTCCAGAAACTCCTCTTCCTGCAAGAGTATGTCCACTCTTAAACTCATAGCTCCTTAGTAAAGCCCCTGGGGCCCATCTCTTCCTCTGACTGGAAAGGGTGGAGGATAGACATCAGAGAACTTCTCCATTCAAAGGAGGAAGAGCAGCCATCTCAGTATTTCCCATCTGGCTTGCAGGACTTCATCATGCCCCACACTTGGTACCTTCCTCTACCCTTCCCACACTCTTTAGTCTTAGACACTTTTAACCCCTTACCTTCCTCTTAGAATCAATACAAAGTATTGGTTCCAAGGCAAAAGAGTGGTAAAGACCAGACAGTGAGGTTTAAGTGACTTGCCCAGAGTCACACAGTTAGGAAATGTCTGAGACCAGATTTGAACCTAGGACACCCCCCCCCCCATCTCTAGGGTTGACTATCCCCTGAGTCCACTAGCTGCCTCTGCATAGGAGACTTTAAAAAAAAATTATACTTGGGGGAAGCTAGGTGGCTCAGTGGATTAAGAGTCAGGCCCAGAGATGGGAGGTCCTGGGTTCAAATTTGACCCCAGACATTTCCTATCTGTGTGACCCTGGTCAACTCATTTAACACCCTCCCCACATTGCCTAAAAAAGAAATCCTACTTGATGGGACACCTAGATGACTGTGTAGATGTGCCAGGCCAGGAGTCAGGAGGACCTGGGTTCAAATTTGACTTCAGATACTTCCTAGCTGTGTGACCCTGAGCAAGTTACTCAACCCCAATTGCCTAACTCTTGCTCTTCTGTCTTACATTTGCTACTAGGATAGTAAGATAGGAAGTAAGGATTTAAGGGGTGGGAAATCATACTTTTTTTTACTGAAGCTGGCCCATCTCCCTCATTTCAAAAATTAGAAAACTGAAACTGAGAGGGAAAGGGTCTTGTCTGAGGTCTGCTAAACATTATATTCCAAATGTGGCCTGACCAGAGGAAAGTATATTAAGACTAGACCCTCCTCCTGCCTTATAAATGACAAAAACCATTTAGAAACTCTCCTGAGTTTGGGAAATTTGGGAATGGGGTTTCAGAACCATGGACAGCTCACTCACCAAAGGGACCCTTTGACTGCTTGTTTCATTACTATGATCTGCATCTTGGTTGTGCTGGGAATCCAAGATCCCCCCCTGCTTCTTCCTCAGGTACTTCACACTGAAAAAATGAGCACAACATTGTGACATGACTCCTAATCCTTAATGTTATCCATTCCCACCACTACAGTAGGGCCTCCTCCCACTTGAAGTCCTAGCTTGAATGCCAGCCACCTCACTCACAGTGCCAGAATGAGACATAGGGCAAGAAAGGCCATGATCCCAGCTCCCAAAAGTATTCCTTTGGAGAATGTGAGGATACCATTTCTCTCTGTAGAGAAAAAGGATTAGATATGTAAGGCTCTCCCAGGGACATGTGATTTAGCCAGGTAGGTGGCACAGTGGATAGAACACTAGACCTGGAGTCTGGAAGATACATCTTGTGTTCAAATCTCATCTCAGACACTTCCTAGCTGTGTGACCTTGGGCAAGTCCCTTAACTCTATTTTCTTCAGTGTTCTCAACTGTAAAATGAGCTGGAGAAGGAAATGGAAAACCACTGTAGTATCTTTGCCAAGAAAACTCCAAAAGGGGTCACAAAGAGTTAGACATGACTAATCCACTAAACAACAACAAAGCTCTTCCAAGATCCCAGTGACCTGTGCACATTCCCATTTCCTCCTCTTCCCTTCCACAAGGGCTAAAGGTTCACAAAAGCATTCTTCATGGATCTCTTGTGAGGGTCAGAGTGCAGGTGTTATTATCTTCATTGATCAAATGAGAAAACTTGGGCTCCAAGAGAGGAAGGGATTTGCCTGGGTGACCAAAGGGAAGTCAAACTGAGGATCAAGATCACTTTTTATGACACCGAGTCACTCACAGGGTTTTTCTGATAGACCAAATGACTTCTCACTGATTTCTAATCTCTCTCTAAATTTCTAAATTCAAATATCCCCACATCTTTGACCTCTTGTCCAGCAAAGCTCCCAAAAGTATTCCTTTGGAGAATGTAAGGACACCATTTCTATTTGTAGAGAAAAAGAAGCAGATAGGTAAGGCTCTTAGATTAGATATGTAAGATATAGAGCTCCACTGCCTGTCATCACTAATCATTTCCTCTCTTCTCCTGCTTCTGCTATCATACCTAGATCACCCCCCATGTCCCTGTTGTCATATGATCTTCTTGGAAATCCAGCATCGAACTCAAAGTCCCATTGCCTTCAGGGAGCCTCCTGACCCCAGGCTCACACTGGATAATATATAAATACTAAGACATTAGCCTTTTGTTGCCTCCTCCCTACATAGCAGAGTCTGAGCCCTGGGTCCAGTTTCTGCCTCAGTAGCAAGAAGACAGATTAAAAATAACTCACATCTATAAAGAATTGTCCTCTGAAAGGCCTGGGAATAAATTATTGTTATGTTCCTTTTTTACAGAAGATCAAATTGGGGCTCAGAAAGTCTGAATAATTTCCAGTGATCCTTTGGCTTATTAAAAACTGTCTTCCTGGCTACAAGGAGCAGTGCAAGTGTCATCACCCTTCTTATATAGAAGGAGAAACTGATGTTCATGGAATGCATTTATAGCCAGAGGACCTGATTTCCATCCTGACTCTCCCTCCTACTCCCTGTGTGATTATTGGACAGATAGCTGCACTTCTTGGCTGCAGCTTTGCCCTCTGTAAAGTGTCAGGGGTTGCCTTGTCCCCTTAGGGATCTCAGCCTTCTGGGGGAATCTGGTGCTCTGTTTACCCATCTGAGATTCCACCATCCCCCCTCCCCCACCTCCATCCACTAACATGAGGTAGCCATTGTTTCAGACCCAAGTTTCCTGACCCCCAATACTCACCAACAACCTGGAGATAAACAGTTCTCTCTATGCTTACTCTGACCCTAGGGAGGGTCACCCGACAGGTGAGATTAGAACCATGATCTTGGGGTCTTGGGATGAGGGTCATCTCAGAAAAATAGAGGGTTGTCCTGTTGAATTCCTGAGAGGAGAGGATAGCTCCTGTCCAGGAAAAAAGAGGAGGTGTCTGCAACACACATTCTGAGGGGGCCACACAAATCACTTTCACCAGCTGTCCAGGCTCCAAAGGGTCCGAAAAGTAGATTTCTGGCTTCTGTGTCAGAGCTGGGGGGAAAGAGAGTGAACCACACCCTGGATAAGGGACCTCATAGCTTAACCAACTACATCAAGACCATCCCTGATAGATCTCCAGGTTCTCCTATTAGTGGAATGTTCTCTCCAAGACTGTAAATCTGTGCTTGCTAAATCACCCCAGAGCCACTCACTGATGACTAGGGCCCTGCCTCAGCACAACAGAGTCTACAGATTGGTCCCCACCATGATGACTTTCAGGATGGCCCCTCTAAGTTAGATAACCATCTCTCCTCCAGTATCCCTGGCTCAGTCTCGCACTCACAGGATAGCCAAGGTCATTGCCAAGTCCTGACTCCCTGAAACCTGACTCAAGCCGTTTCTCCAAAGGGGGGAACCCACAGTGAATCGCTTTCACAGGTCTTTGATGCTCTAGACTCTTCAGACAATGGTCCTGATTGGGCACAAATTTGTTCCTGTGGCCTTCCCTACCCTTGAAACATAAAGTCCATGGGGGCAGCTGGGTATCTCAGTGGATTGAGAGCTAGGCCTAGAGACAGGAGGTCCTAGGTGCAAATCTGGTCTCAGACACTTCCCAGCTATGTGACCCTGGGCAAGTCACTTGACCCCTATTGCCTAGCCCTTACCACTCTTCTGCCTTGGAGCCAATACACACTATTGCCTCCAAGACAGAAGATAAGTTAAACAAAAAAAAGAAAGAAATATGGAGTCCATCCCAATGATTCTTCAAGAGTTCCCCCTATCCCCATCACTGACATCTCTTCCCTGTCTTACCTTTGACTGTCACATTAACCATGAATGCCCTGTAACTGTATCTAATTGAGCCTCTCTCGATCCGGAAGAAGTATAGCCCGCTGTCCCTTTTCTGGACCTCCATGATGCTCAGGGAACAGTTGTTCTCCTTGGGGTCCCCAACAAGCTGGAATCGCCCCCTGGCCTCCTCCTGCACCTCCCGTCTTGGGTGATTTGTCACCACTAGTTTGTCTTCATAAATTTTGGCTCCATCCCTGAACCAGAATCCATAAGCTGGCTGTCCGCTATGTATGGTTTCAAAAGGGTAGGAGAAAGAACAGGGGATCTGGATGCACAGTCCCTCCTGCACAGTCACTGATGTTGTAGCATTGAGCTCATAGCCTGTGTCCTGGGACAGAGATTCTGTGGGCAGAAAAGCAACACCAATCATAAGACTTCTGATAATAGAGCCACAAGTCTTAAAGCAGGAAGAGGTCTAAAAACAAAGAATGTCAGAGCTCAGAGATCTGAATGCCTGAGATTAGAATGTGGAAAGGAGAAGGGAGAGTCAGAAGCAACCTTAGAACAGAGATTACTCGCACGTTTCTGATTTTATAAAAACAAAACTGACTCAATATTTGCTGTATGGAGCGTATTTTCGTTAGACGACTGGAGGAATCCTCACTTTCTCTACTGCCCTTAAAATACAAGGTACTGGCCAACACCTGCTGTTGAGTGTACAGTAAAGAACCTGTTCTAAATGTACACTGACTGGAATTATGTGCATTCCTTTAAAAACAATTCTGTCAGTTCCATTGGTTCCAGCTGAAATGCTGCTGTAATTAATAGAAACTGTGTTAAGAAATTGCCTCTGTCAAGTCCTCATAAAATGAAGATCTTCTGGAGGAAAAAAAAGGAAAGCAGAAGAGAGATTACCCAAAAGGACAGAGAACTCAAACTGTTGACCTTCAAAGCAGGTAAAGACTTTCAAGACTATCTACTTCAATTCCTTTATTTACTGAGGAGGAACTTGACGACCAGAGAGATTTTGCCAACTTGGCCAAAGGATTCATGACTAGAGGCAGAAGCAGTAGTCCAGGGAAGGCCTTCTGGTTCCAAGGCCCAAGTTCTCTCCACTGCCCCACACTCCCAAGGCTCTGGGAGGCCTATGTGACCACCCCAACATTAGCCCTTACCCTACTCACCCCCCAGGATCTGGAACATCAAGAGCAGCAGCAGCAGCAGCATCGCTAATCTAGCTCTGGCTAGAACTTCTGTGTCATACCCCTGAGCCCATGGCTCCTTATAGCCAAGCAGCAACCAAGATGAAGAGCAAAGGGGAAGCTGGAGGAGGAAATGCACATGAACATGTCACTCTGCAAAATTGTGCAAGAAATGAATTGTTGTCTTGAGACTAGCAAGAGGAACCTTCAATATCTTCTAGTGTGGCTCGCTAGGTCACCTTGTAGCTCAAGCTCCCAGGGACGCCATGCAGGACTTACATTGTCCATTATAAGGTCAGGGGGGAATTGGATTAGGCTTTTGTTCTGCCTGTACAGATTGGAAAAATTGGGAAGCAGATAAGGGAGAGAATGTCCAAGCTGTGCCTGCCCAGAGTCAGGGAGAAGGAGAAGTAAAAGATGAAGAGAGAAAGGAATGAGTGACCACAGGCCACAAAAGCTCAAGAATAGTCCAGGGATGGAGCTCAAGATCAAGGCTACCTGAATCCAAAATGGAGAGGTTGGCTGCCTTGTTTGCCTGGAGCAGTTCTCTGACATGGACCTGGCTGCCATGGGACTAGCCACAACTTGGACTTTAGATACTGAAAGCTGAGAGGAAGCTTGGGAAATTTTCATAGGAAGGAGAGATATCAGGACTTAGAGTGTCAGAGCTTGGAGGAACCTTCAAATAGTAAATGTCTGTGTTATAAAGAATATGGATGGAGATCATTCACTCCACGAGAGCTGATGGGATGATCAAGTGATATAGGATAGAACACAAATGAGGAGAAAATCTAGGACAGAATCTTGGTAATATTCATGATTAGTAATTATGATGTGGTTGTAGATCCAGCAAAGCAGACTGGGAAAAGAGCAATTATACAGGTGGGAAGAGAACCAGGAGACAGTAGTGCCATGAAAACCTAGACAGAAGAAAGTATCCAGGAGGAAAGGGTAGTCCATAGCCAGAGATCAAGAACTATGAGAATTGAGATAATGACATCAAAAGAGAGAGAGAGACAAAGAGGCAAAGGAACACACAGAGAGAATAATTCTAGGAAAAGTGTTGCTTCTTAGCTTGGCTGGGAAGTGACATGGAGACCTAATTTCAGGATTACTCAAATGAAAGCTCACCTATCAGAACCTGTGGTCTGGGACATTTGATCCTATAAGTATGTAAAAAATCTTAAGGAAAGTGCATTCAAGCTTAGAGAGCACATATAACAAGGGAGTATCTCTCAACTCCTTTTGTCCCATTGTGGAGTCCTTCAGAAGTCCCCGATTAGTGTATGAAGCTCTCCATTGAGCACCAAGATCAGTGCTTTGCAAAGTGCTGCGGTTTCCTGTCCTTGTGGGTGGCTGGTCTTCTCCTCACATGTAGAGAAGATGAAATCATTAGAGTCTGGAAATGACAAATCCCCAAATCATTTGAAGTCATTCAGAAAATACTTTGGAGTTGGGTTTTATTTTTTATAGATTTGTCTATGTCTGAAAGGGGCATATTGATATCTCCTACTATTATCATTTTACTATTTCTCTTTGGAATTTCATTGTTTACTTTAAGTCACCTTAAGCATGATATTGGTTCTCTGCTTATCTCTTTTTATCTTAATCTCTATTTTCTATAATCTTATCTGAAATTATGACTAAAATTCATGGGGTTCTTTTTATTCAGCTGATAGAGAACAGATTTGGCTTCAGATTCCCATTTTAACTCTCTGAATCTCTCTGTTTCAAGTATGTTTCTTCAAAATAGAATACAATTGCATTTTGCATCATAATCCTTTATGTTATACAAAACACGCCCAGACAGTTCGCACATTTTACAACATGAGTCGTCTTAGAGATCCATCTTATTTGCAAACATTCCAGTCCTGCCTGGATGACAAGCTGTCTGCCAAGGGACCACTCACTGGAAGCTCAACCGAGAAATGGAACCAGTTCAGAGACGCAGTGAAGGAAACATCAAAGGCAGTCCTAGGCCCCAAACAATGCAACCACCAGGACTGGTTCAACGAGAACAACACTGTTATTGAAGACCTGTTGAACAAAAAGAACAAAGCCTTTATGGAGTGGCAAAATAACCCAAACTCTGCTCCTAAAAAGGACAAATTCAAGTCTCTCCAAGCCACGGCGCAGTGTGAGATCAGGAAGATGCAAGACCAATGGTGGAAAAAAAAGGCAGAAGAAATCCAGTACTTTGCTGATACAAAAAACTACAAACAATTTTTCAGTGCCCTCAAGACTGTCTATGGGCCATTAAAATCCTTCACCGCCCCCTTACTATCCTCTGACGGTGACACTCTCATAAAAGATAAAAAAGGCATCAGCAACAGGTGGAAAGAACATTTGTCAGCTTCTCAACAGACCTTCTTCAGTCGACCAAAGTGCCCTTGACCAGATCCCCCCAAACCACACCATTGAACAACTTGATGTACCTCCTTCAATAGAGGAAGTCCAAAAAGCCATTAAACAAATGAGTACAGGCAAGGCACCCAGTAAAGATGGGATCCCAACTGAGGTGTACAAAGCCTTAAAGGGAAAGGTGCTTCAGGCATTCTATATAGTGCTGACCAGCATATGGGAAGAGGAAGACATGCCCCCAGAACTCAGAGATGCCTCCATCGTAGCTCTATACAAGAACAAAGGCACACGAGCAGCCTGTGACAACTACAGAGACATCTCACTACTCTCCACTGCTGGAAAGATCCTCGCCCATGTTATACTCAATAGACTCCTGTCATCTGTTTCAGAGCAGAACCTGCCTGAATCACAATGTGGCTTCCGACTAGATCGCAGCACTATCGACATGGTCTTCACGGTGAGGCAAATGCAGGAAAAATGCCTTGAGCAGAACGTGAGATTCTACATTGTCTTCATAGACCTGACAAAGGCGATCGACACAGTGAACAGGGATGCATTGTGGGTGATCCTTAGCAAGCCCGGTTGCCCATCAAAATTCGTCAAACTGATCCAGCTCTTTCATGTCGACATGACAGGGGAAGTCCTATCTGGTGGAAAGACTTTCGATCGCTTCAACATCTCCAAAGGCATGAAACAAGGCTGTGTCCTTGCTCCGGTACTATTCAACCTATTTTTCACCCAAGTATTACAACATGCTGTGATGGATCTAAATCTGGGCATCTACATCAAATACCGACTGGATGGCTCACTATTTGACCTTCGCCGCCTGACTGCAAAAACAAAGACAACAGAAAGACTCATCCTGGAAGCTCTCTTTGCAGATGACTGTGCTCTCATGGCCCACCAAGAAAATCATCTTCAAACCATTGTGGACAGGTTCTCCACTGCAACAAAACTGTTTGGCCTGACTATCAGCCTCAGAAAAACAGAGGTGCTATTCCAATCTGCACCAGGGAGGCCAAAGAACCAGCCATGCATTACAATCGACGGCACGCAGCTTTCTAACGTCAACGCTTTCAAGTACCTGGGCAGCACCATCACCAACAACGGGTCCCTAGACCATGAGATCAATGCCAGGATCCAAAAGGCCAGCCAGGCACTCGGGCGGCTGCGCTCCAAAGTCCTCCAACACAGAGGTGTAAGCACTGCGACGAAGCTCAAAGTGTACAACGCAGTGGTCCTCAGCTCACTCCTGTATGGTTGAGACATGGACACTGTACCGGAAGCACATGAAGCAGCTGGAGCAATTCCACCAACGCTCCCTCCAGTCAATCATGAGGATCCAATGGCAGGACCGAATCACCAACCAGGAAGTCCTCGACAGAGCCAACTTCACCAGCATCGAAGTCCTGGTCCTCAAAACCCAGCTACGATGATCTGGACACGTCATCCGCATGGACCCACAGCAAGTACCAAGACAGGTATTCTATGGTGAACTGTCAGCTGGACTCAGGAAACAAGGCCGACCAAAGAAAAGATTCAAGGATCAGCTAAAGTCCAACTTGAGGTGAGCTGGCATTACACCAAAGCAACTGGAACTCGCTGCCTCTGACAGAAGCAGTGGGTGAACCCACATTAACCATGCTGCCACCACCTTTGAAGATGAACGACATCGACATCTTGCCGCTGCGCGTGAACGCCAACACCAGGCCACAACCGCACCTCCCATAACAAATGGCATCCCATGCCCCATGTGCCACAAACTGTGTGCCTCAGCCTTTGGACTCCAAAGCCACATGAGGGTACACCGTAGATGATAATGCACAAAGACAATTGTCATTCTCGATCACCGGGAGACTACCACTACTATACACCTATATTTTGGGGATGAGTTCATTAAATTCATGTTCACAATATGAGTATCAATTCTTGTATTTTCCTCCATTCTGTTTTCGTTGCTAGCAGATGTGACCAATAAATAAAGCTGCCTCTTTCTGACTCTGTAAAAGAAGGTGGTGACATACAGACTATAATGGAATAGAAGCATATAAAAAAGTAAAAAAAGGACATTTTGGCATATGAATATTTTCCTCAAATAAAATTAATGAATCTGAGACTAAAAAGTAAGGGGTTTAATAGTGGAAATAGTTTCTCAGATAGGGGAGCAGCTAGGTGGCTCAGTAGATTGAGAGCTGGGCTTAGAGAAGTGAGGTCCTGAGTTCAAATATGGACTCAGTCACTTCCTAGCTGTCTGACCCTGGGCAAGTCACTTAACCCCTATTGCCTAGTCCTTACTGCTCTTCTGCCTTGGAACCAATATACAATATTGATTCTAAGACAGAAGGTAGGGGTTTTAAAAAAAGATAATTTCTCAGATAAGGTTTACTGTTTTGGATATACAGACAAGCAAAAGTAATACATAAGATCTAAAGCCATTCTCCAATAAATAAGTACTCCTGGGTTATGAACAAATCATTCTCAAAAGAAGAAAGGTAATAAATAATCACATTAAAATTTGTTACAAATCATTAATAAAAGAAAGGCAAAGAAAAGCAACCTTAAGGTATAAATTGACAAAAATGGCAAAAGATGGCAATGATTGATTGTGAAATAATTGTGGAAATATAGGAACATTAATACATTGTTGGTGGAATTGTAAATTAATACAAACTTTTGGGAGAGCTTCTTGGAAATATGCAAATAAATGACAAAAGTGTTCATACCCTTTGACCCAGATATTCTACTACCAAGTATAGCCTCCAAAAAGGTCATTAAAAGAATAAGTTAATATTCAAGAAAAGGTCAATAAAAGAAAGGTTCCATATACACCAAAATATTCTTATAAGTATTTATATGATATCAAAGAAATAGAAACGAGGAAGACATCTATTAAATGAGGAATAGAAGAACAAAGTGTGTCGCATGACTTAGAATATTATTGTCATATGAAAGGATAAATGGGATCATTTCAAAGTATCCTGGAAAGATAAACATGAAACGAAATAAAGCGAAGCAAAAACAAACAAGACAATCATTTACACCATGACAACAATCATAATTAACATTTATGTAGTACTTTAAGACTTGCAAAACCTGTCCCATACAATTTCTTATCTATCCTCACAACAACTCCATGAAATGAAAGCTATTATTATCTCCATTTTACACATAAAGAAACTGAGGCTGAGAGAGGTAAAGTTGATCACCCAGAGTCTCCAGAATACAGGCATACTTTGGTTTATTGTGTTTTGCTTTATTGCACTTTGTAGATATTCTTTTTTTTGGTTGTTATTGTTGTTGGGTTTTTCATCAAAACAAAAAAAAATGGCAATCCTACATTGAACAAGTCTATTGGCAACCATTTATCCAACAGCACATGTTCATATCATGTTGCTGTGTCCCATTTTGATCATTTTCACAATAGTTCAGATTTTTCCATTGTTATCTTGTCTGTTATGGTGTTCTGTGATCAGAGATCTTCAGGGTTACTACTTAAATTATTTGGAGGCACCACAAAACTTACCCAAATAAAACAGCAAACTTAATCAAGACATGTTGTGTGCATTCTAACGGCTCCAATGACTGGCTACTCTCCTAACTGTCTCCATTCCCTCCAGCCTTTCTATTCTCTCAGATATACTATTGAAGAGCATCACATAAATTTGGTTGGTAAAGCAATGGCAGGTGTTGGGAGAATTGACTCCAATTTTGAAAGGAGTTCTATTATAGATAAAATGTCATCAAATAGTATCACATGCCAGAAAAATCTTTCTTGAAAGGAAGAATTGATCAATGCTGCAAACTGTGTTGTTGCCTTATTTTAAGAAATTGCCACACTGCCATAGTCTTTACCAACCACCATCCTCATCAGTGAGAAGCCATCAGCAATGCGAGGGGACCCTCCACCAGCAAAAAGTATACCACTTGCTGAAAGATCAGATGATGGTTACCATTCTTTAGCAATAATGTATTTGGTAGTTAACGTATATACATTTTAGGCATAATATTATTATACCCTTAGTAAACTATAACAGTATAAACAGGTTTTTATTTTGATTATTTTTTATTTTGATTTTGTATCATAAATTCAAATATGAAGAGATTCCTTCCCCCAAAGTTCCATTCATTTCTAGTTCAGCCACCACTTCCTCTTTATTATTGAGAATCAAAATAAGGACAAGACTTAACTTCTCTCTATCTCTGAACTTCTGTCCCTCATATATAAAATGGGGGTGATAATAATAGCATCTATTTCACAAAGATCAAATGAGTTAATACACATAAAGTGTTTCCAAACCTCAAAACACTATATATATGCTAGCTATTCATTAAGTTTAGTACAATTAATTATCCACAAATTTCTCTTTCTTCCCTTGCATCAATAAAAATCGCAAAAGAATAAATTTAGGATGCAATTAAAATTAACCTATCCTCATCTAAAAAAAGATTCTGAAGAATGTAATTAATGGGTGAGCAAAAATTTTAAGGAGGAAATCAACCCTTAGTAATTAATCTGCCCATCAGTATTATGGGACAATAAAACAAAAGACAGACAAAACAGTAGGATCAATCATTGTTGTTCCCTCAGTTACTCTGAGAAGCCAGAATTTAGCCCCTCTCTGATGAATTCTGGATTAATATGCTGAGCCACAAGCCAGGCAAAGGAAAAGGCTCCAACTGTTCCAATGCTTGGAACCAGTCTCCTGCCAAAATTCCTCCATCTGTGGCTACCATTGTTGCTACCCATGGCTGAATCGTTGATTCTAGAACTGCTACTTCATTCAGGACAGCTGCATGTCCCTGTGGTCTCTCCAGCTCCTTTCTCTGCCCCATGTGGAACGTTTACAAAAAATTGATCATGTACTAGGGAATAGAAATAATGCCAACAAATGTAAAAGGCAGAAATAATCAATACATCCTTTACAGACCATAATTCAATAAGAATAGAAATTGGTTCAGGGAGCAAATAAAAAAAAAGATACAGACCCAAATGGAGACCTAACAGTGAAATCTCAAATAATGAATGGATCAAAGAACAAATCACAGAAACAACTAATTACTATGTAAAGAAAATGATAATGATGAAACAACATAGCAAAATTTCTGAGATGCAACTAAAACAGTCCTCAGGGAGAAATCATATCCTTACAATCACACATTAAGAAAGTGGAAAAAGAGATGGTTAATGAACTGAATATGCATTTTTAAAATTAGAAAATTAACAAATACACAAACCTAAAATAAGTATAAAAGAGGCTACATTAGAAAATAAGAGGTGAAATCAACCAATTGGAAACAAAGACAAAAATTATGAATAAAATTAAAAGCTGATTTCTTAAAGACTAAATAAATTCCTAGCTGTGTGACTCTAGGCAAATCACTTAATCCAATTGCCTAGCCCTTACTGCTCTTCTATCTGAGAATTGATATTAAGACAGATGATAAAGGGTTTTTTTTAAGACTAAGAAAATTGATAAACCTTATTGATATTTTTGATATTTTGATATTGATTTTGATATTGATATTTATATTATTGATAAACCTGATAAATCTTATTTTAAAAGATTAGAGTAGGAAATTAAATCAATAAGATAATAAATAAGGAAGGTAAAATTATAGCATAATCAGCAGAAATAAAAAATAGTAATCAGAACCTATTATGTACCACTATATACTAACAATACTGAGAACAATAAAAGAAATAGAGGAAACCCTTCGAAAATGTAAAATGTCCAAACTATCAGAAGACCAGATAGAGATTTTAAATAATCCAAACTCAGAAAAAGAAATAAATCTAGCTGTAAAATGACTATTCTTTTTTTTTTAACCCTTACCTTCCACCTTGGAATCAATACTACGTATTGGTTCTAAGGCAGAAGAGTGGTAAGGGCTAGGCAATGGGGGTTAAGTGATTTGCCCAGGATCACACAGGAAATTTCTGAGGTCAGATTTGAACCTAGGACCTCCCATCTCTAGACCTGGCTCTCAATCCACTGAGCCATCCAGCTGATCCCTAAAAGGACAATTCTATCAAACTTTTAAAGAACAATAAGTACCCATAAGTCATAAATGATACTCAAAAATGAGAAAAAAAAACCCTACTACAATTCTTTTATAAGACAAATAGAAGCCTAATACCTAAACCAGGGAGCAATAACACATGGAAAGAAAACTATAAAAAAATCTCATTAATGAATATTGACTCAAATTTTTTAAATAAAATTCAATTAAATAATTACACCAATTTATATAAGAACTTCATTATGATCAAGTGGGATTTCTACCAGAGATACAAAGATGGTTCAAAATTAAGAAAATGATTAACAGAAATATGTACATTCTTTTGCTGTTCTATTTAGAAAATACCATAACTTAACTCCAATTTCTACAAAAATTTGTTCAGCTTCATATTTTCCCTTCTATTTACTTTTTTCTTAAGACTCATCCAAAACTGAGAACTGGATAGTGAAACATCTTTTCACTGTTGTTTTCACTGTTTCTCTCTATTACTTCTAAAGCTCATATAATGTTTCCTTTTATGAATTTTAATGATGAAGCATTTGGAGTATATGTTTATTAACGATATTAGTTTATTGTCTATGGTTCCTTTCAACATAATATAATTTCCTTGTTGATCTCTTTATTTTTCAAATGTTTTTACTTTATCAGTGTGACAAACAGGAACCTATAAGGTGGTGAACTCTTCTCACAAAGACAAAATGGAGTTGAAAGAGGAAGAAATCAGGCCATCCTGAGCCCTAGTTCCTTAAAATCACTCTAATAGACTATTGCCATAAAAGGCTATTGGGTGTGCAGATAGATAGGATTATGTGAAAGGGAATTATTTTTTCCCTTGTCTATTTTGAGTTAATCAATCAAGAATTAAAGTACCCCTACTTAACACTTCTAAGTCACTAAGTAAGAGAGTTCACAAATCACTTACTAGAAAAAGTTCACACCTCCAAAAGCCACAAGCACTGTCCCTCCCTAGACAGCACTAGGCAAATTGGGAAACTGTGACTGGTTCCCATGAAGTGGGGGAGCCATAGGAAGTGATGTGGAAAAAGGGTTATAAGAGCCTAGACCAAAAAGAAGATTAATTCATTCCTTGACTCTTCAGCGAGGAGACTCTTCTGAAGGGGAATTCATTTCCTGGGCTTTTTGGAGAGACTTTTCTCATTGATACGTGCTGGGCTGGAGCTTTCTGCACTGGAAAAGCTGGCTGGGTGAGTGACTGAAGTCAAAGGAAGAGGCTTGCGTTAATGGAACCCTTGCTGAAGACACCACTGGAACTCCTGGCTTAAAAGACTACCACAACTCCACATGGAGACTGGGACTTGAGGAGCCCTTGCTGGATAGGACCTGGACTTCTTTGGACAGAAATTAGAGGGTATCTAGCTAGGCAATACCTTCTATTTCCTTCCTACATTTCTCTCTTTTACTATATCTCTTATTAAACTAAATTGTTAAGAGTGGCTAACAGACTGGTGACTTGAGTTAATTTTATAAATGGTGACCACAATCATATCTTTAACTCTTATGTTTGTCAACCCATTTTAACATTTACAATTGAAACAATCTTTGTTTTTGGCTGGTTAAATTTCAGTCCTTATTTTGATTGGTTAAACCCCATTCGTTGTTTTGATTGGTTAAAATAAAAAACTTGAATAATTAGGATAATTGGGTTTGTAAATTGCACATTCTTATTAGCTAGCTTTTGAGATAAGACTGAAACTCTCAAGTAACCAGCCAGTGGTGAAGGTGGGGAAGGATCATCTTTACAACACAATGCAGGATAAAAGGAGGTCTGTGAGCCTTCTCATCAGGCACTTCTTGCTGGCTGTAATACTTGTGTCACTGGCTTATGAGCGCCCATTCCAAGAACCCTCCATAGGACTAAGTATCCTTTTCCCTTCCAAATTTCTCTTATTATAGCTAGGCCACTCTCAAGCCTTTACCTAACCAGTCAGTTATTCTTCTTTTAATTTACTCTCTACAGTAGAGAACCCCAAGTTTTACAATTCAATGGAAATTCCCTTGATTGACATTTTCCCCTAGACAGTGTTTGTCCCAAAGGGGCTGACTCTATGTGATGAAGGCAATTATTATCTCTGGTTTTGATTAAAGATGTATTCTACTATCACTATACTGGGCATTATGAGCTATTTTTCAGGTTGACACCTCTCCCAAATGTCCACTTTCACCCCTATCTCCTCGTGTATATTTAGAAGGAAGTTTCTCACTGGGCTTTCTCTTCTCAATTCTATTGCTCTTGCCATCTGCATTTATTCACTCCTCCTGCATCTCTATTGTTTGGGATGTTCCAGTTTTCTTTCTAAAAAAAATAAATATATCTCATAACACTAACACCAAAACCATAATTACCATTGGGTCAATTTTCTTTCTATTCTGGGAAGCATATGTTCACAATGTTTCATTGTTTTCTAGACCTCAATTGGTTTTTAATTTTCAAACATTTGTTCCCTGAGGCTATTTAATTTCTCTGTGTCTTTTTGAGAAATCTTTAGATAAAGCTTTATGGCAATTCAAACAAATCATATCTACTGGATTCATTTTATTCAGGGTATTTGTGTGGTTTTTTTTTAAGAACCCTAACATGGTGGTAGTGGGGTGGAGAAAGGGGTGGGATTCAGGGTGAAATTTAGGCATTATAAAAAAAAGTTTATTAATTTTTTTTATTTTAACTCATCTTTATTTGTTCCCTATAGTTAGACTCAGATTTGCATGATCTTGGGTTGCATCCTGAGTTCTTCAGAAAACAGCTTCAAAACACATTATTCTATTTCCTCCTCTTTTTTCTAGTGGGTGCAGAAGTCTTGCATTATTCAAATATTCTTTCCTTTGTATCTGAAGGTCTTTTCCTGATAGCCTGCAGAATTTATTGTTTCTGAATTGAGTGGTTCAATTTAATCTCTGTCTTGGAGTTTTCAGCCTTGGGGTGTTTGCTTGTTTTTCTGTGGGCAATCCATGAATTCTTTCTCCTGGAATTTCATTTTCTGTTCTGAAATTCTGGGCAGTTCTCACCTATTATTTCATCCTTTATTGTGATATTAAGAGTTTTTGTTCTGTCATCATCTTCTAGGAAACTTATCGTTATGGGGTGAGAGGGATCCTGATTTTCAGGGAGACCACACCTAAGGCACCCCAATAAATTCAAAGAGATTTATTAGCAAGATGGTTGGGAGGCAGGTTTGCAAGAAGAAGTCCACCTGCCTAAAGTAACAAAAGATGGATTTTTATTGGTGTCCCAGGACAGTTGGATATGTGATGAAAAAAACAAGGGGGAACTTCAAGGATGGGTGACTTTGGGGGAAGGGGTCTGAAGTGGGCAAGTGACCTCAAGGACAGGTGACTTTGGAGAAGAGTCTGAGGGGGACAAAGTTGTCCATCAGTGACATATGCAGATCTAAAGAGACGTTTCCTCTCCCTCTCTTCTTAACCCCTTATAATCTGGCTTCTGCCCTCATCATTCCACTGAAACGACTCTTTCCAAAGCTACTGATGATGTTAGTATGGCCTTTCACAATGGCTTTTTCACAATTCTAATTCTCTTTGACCTCACCACATCCTTTGGTTTGCTTCTCACTCTCATCTCCATCAACCTGGAAAAACACAGAACCACTAAAGCAGTTACAAAGAGGAAGTCTTTAATCAGAACTGGGGAGACAGTTCATATAACAGTCATAAACATACACCACACAGAGCCAAGCTCTGGGACCCTGGGGCCAATGTCTCTGGGAAAAGGCACCTCAAGAGGGAATTTCCAATGAACTGAAGAATGTGGGGTCTTAGGTATACTTTGGGAATAAAGGAAAGGAAGGACAACTGATTGCTTACATACAGGCTAGGGAAGGAGGGTTCCAACCAGGAATCTGACTGCCTGGGAGAGAACTTGATACAATCTAAGACAAAAGGGTACCTAAGATTTAATAATATCTACTAATTCTATGCAGGCTGAGATCATTGGGTACTTGAAGGTTTATTGTTCAGACTAAGACAAGCTAGGAGTTTCTTAAAGACAAGTTCCCAAGGAGACAAAGATAAATTTGGGGTTCCCATAAAACAAGGTCATCACCTTCTTGATGCTTTCTTCTCTTTGGGTTTTCAGGACACCATTCTCTGCTGGTTTTCCTACGACATATATCGCCATACTTTCTATGACTCTTACTAGATCGTCTTCCAAATTCCTCCCGCTATCTATCCCTCATGTTTCTGCCTAGGGTCCTCTTCTCCCTCTATACTACTTCATTTGATGATTTCATCCATTGCCATAAATTTAATTGCCATTTCAACGCTCATGATTCTCAAACTTACTTTTCCTACCTTCATTGTTCTGCTGACCTCCAATCTCACATCTCCAACTGCCTTTCAGAATCTTAAATTAGTTGTTCAATAGATACCTTAAACCCAATATGTTCGGAACTGAACTCATTATCTTCCCCCCCCCCCAAAAAAAAACCCTCCACCTTCCTTACCTACCCAATTATTGTAAAGGGCAACACTATCTGGCCAGTCCTTCAGGTTCACAACCTGGAAGTCATCCTGGATTCCTCACACACACACAATCAACGCAATAAATTCCAGTAGTTTCCTATTGCTTCCAGGATCTGTTGGCATTCAAAGCTCTTCATAACCTAGTCTTCTTCTAGCTCTCCAGTCTTCTTACTCCTTACTCCCCAACATGGTGCTCTCTGTTAAAGTGACAGCAACCTCCCAATTGTTCCATGAATAGGACCCTCCATATCTCAGCTCCAGACATTCTCGTTGGCTCTTTGGAGGGTACCTAAAATACCCTCCCTCCTCTGCCTGACTACTGACCTCTCTGGTTTCCATTAAGTCTTAACTACAACTCTACTTTCTATAAGAAGCCTTCCCCCAAGCCCTTTTTATTCCAGTGCCTGCCCTCTGTTCATTACTTCTTATTTATCCTGGCTTTAGCTTGCTATGTGCATTTGTTTGCTTGTTGGATTCCCCATTCAACTGTAAACTCCTTGAGGGCAGAGACTGTCTTTTGCCTCTTTTGTATCTGCAGTGCTTAGCACGGTACCTGGAACATCATATTGATCCATCAGTGGACTGATCCGGAGCCTAAGATGAGATCTCGAGTCCCTCGCTGTCTCCTTTATTTTGTTTCTTTTCCTAAGCTCAGTGCCAAGCACAAGGCAATGTTGGCGTCTAGCCTTGCCTTGCCAGGACACAGACCATTCAGCATCAACATTGAGAGGTGCATATTTCAGCCTTGACAATTACTTCATGAGTTGACTCCTCTGGAAGTAGAGAATTCAGTGTTCATTCTCCAACAGAAGATGCTACTTAACAACCACACTCATCTAAGTTCAAATCACCTGCAACACTTCCCAGCTGAGTGACCCTGGGCAAATCACTTAACTCCCATTGCCTGGCCCTTATCACTCTTCTGCTTGGAACCACAGTATTGAGTTTAAGACATTAGGTAAGGGTTTTGAAAAATAAAAAATCAGTCTTTCCTACCTCATGGGAAAGGTGATTTAAAAAAAAAAACCCTTACCTTCAGTCTTAGAATCAATACTGTATATTGGTTCCAAGGCAGAAGAGCACTAAGGTTTAGTCAATGGGGGTTAAGTGACTTGCCCAGGGTCACACAGCTAGGAAGTATCTGAGGCCAGATTTGAACCCAGTACCCTCTGTCTCTGGGCTTGGCTCTCAATCCACTGAGACACCCAGCTCTCCCCAAAAGGTGATTTTTAATAGTTTACATTTCAAGTATGTTAATGATCACTTTGAGTCTTGGGAATTTTCTATCTTAACTTTGTTTTATTCTGAACTGGAACAGCCATAAAAAAAATAACAAAAAAATTACATATCAGAAAACAAGAGGATTCTACATGAAACCATGAATCTCCAGTTCACACTATGTGTCCCTTTAACCAAAGAATTTGATAAATTCTAAGCATTGTTTTCCATATATAAGCCACATAGAATTGCTTGCCAGCTCTGGGAATGGGGACAGAAGAAAGGAGGGACATAATTTGGATCATAGAACTTTGGAAAACTTATGTGGAAATTTGTTATTAAAATAAAAAATAATAGTAATATACTTTGGGTTTTTTTTTTATTTTTCTTGCCTATCTATGCTTCCCTCTAAACTTTTTTCTGTTCTGTCCTGCTCATTTTTCAGTGCTACAATGGCCCTCTTTCAGGGGCTATCATTACTGCTACCACCACACCTCCCCTGACAGAATCCCCAGTGGTTTGTTTTTTTTTTTTAACCCTTACCTTCCGTCTTGGAGTCAATACTGTGTATTGGCTCCAAGGCAGAAGAGTGGTAAGGGCTAGGCAATGGGGGTCAAGTGACTTGCCCAGGGTCACACAGCTGGGAAGTATCTTAGGTCAGATTTGAACCTAGGACCTCCAGTCTCTAGGCCTAGCTCTCAGTACACTGAGCTACCCAGCTGCCCCCCTCCACTGGTTTTAATTGTTTTTCTTTATTCATTTCCCACTACCCTCTATCCACTGAGGACTTATTTAATAAAAAAATAATAATAAAGCTTTTGGCCATACAAACAATAGTCCAGGAACACATTGATCATGTCTGGAAATAGATATCTCATCCTGCATTTTGACTCTTCAATAAGATTAAGAACCATTCCCTGGCAGAGAAATAGGCAAAGAATTCAAATATGCCATTTTCACAGAAAGAAATAGACACTATCCACAACCATACATTAAGAGCTTCTATTGTGCACACTCATCTATACAGCATAGATGAAAACGCACAAAGACAATCGTCATCCTCGGTTACCGAGAGACTACTGCTAATTATAAATAATTGGAAAGATGCAAATTAAAGTAACTTTGAGGTTCTATATTCCACATCAGACTGGCAAAGATGACAGAAAAGGAAAATGACGAATGCTGGAGGGAGGGTGGAAAAATAGGTGCCTTAATGCACTGTGGTGGAGGTGTAAATTGATTCAGTTACTCTGGAAAGTGATTCAGAACTGTACTAAGCTGTACAGCCCTTCAGCCCTCCTTTAAGCCACTGATAGGCATTTATATGCCAGAGAAATCAGAGAGAAGAAAATGGGCTCTGCACAAAAAATATTTATAACAATTCCATTTGTGGTAGATGAAAATGGGAAACTGAGTAGTATCCTCCTACTGGGGAATGGCCTAACAATTGTGATGCATATGTGTAATGCAATATTACTGTGACATGAAGAACAATCAAATGGATGATTCCAAAGGAAACTGGGAAGATCTCTCTGAAATATGTAGAGAAAAGTGAATAGAACTAGAACAATTTCTATGTGATCACAGCATCATTGGAAAAACAACTTCTAAAGACTTTAGAACTCTGAGCAATTCGATGATAGACCAAGAATCCAAAAGAATGGACATGAAACATATCACTCACCTTCTGTCAGAATGGTGGTGAAGTCAAAATGCAGAATGAGACGTATATTTTCAGACATGACCAATGTGTTCCTGGACTGTTATTTGTATGATCAAGGGCTCTTTTTTATTTAAAAGAAGTCCTCAGGGGATGGAGGGTAGTGGGAAAATCATTGGAGGGGCCATCCGGGGAGGTGTGGTGGTAGCAGTGATGATATCCCCTGAAAGAGGGTCACTGTAGTATTTTAAAATGAGCAGAAGAGGACAGGAAAAAAGAGTTGGAAATTGAGGGCGTGATGGACCCCGAGGTCTTCCTGCTTTCCATGTCTGAGCTGGGCAAGTACGACTTCCAGCTGCTCATAGAGATCATAGAGAAGAACATGGACACAGAAGCACCACAACTTCCTGGTGGCCCTCCCCAAGGTGTCCTGGAGAAGAATAAGGCCACCCTGAGGCAGCACATCTGGCTCGTGGCCACAGTGGCCCATAGCAGCAACCCTCAGCCTGTGCTGGGAGTGAGGGGTGTGGCCTGCGACCTGAGCCAGCTCATGCGCAACTTGGACACCTACTGCCACAGCTGGGCCAGCCCCTACCTGCCATGCAAAGCACTATCCTGGGGCCCTCCAGCAAAGTGACTGAGATTCAGATGATCCAGCTGCTGGGAGGGGCCCCACAGGTTCTTTGCCAAGGAGCTGTTCTCCGTGCTAGTGCTGGGCATCATGGCTTTCTGCGGCTACTCCTTTTATCAAATGCTCAGGATGTACCTGATCAGGTGGCCAAGAATACTCAGAGGGTGATGAAGTGGGCCTTTCTGAGAGACTAACTGGGAATTGGATTAGCCAAGATTAGGAAGCCTCTCCCTGCTCCTCATGACCATTGCTCTCTCTGCCCCAGAGAGACTCCTGCCCGCACCTGTATGTGTTCTGGGAGAGAGAGGACCCAGAAATTTTAAAGTGTCTAGATGCTCTATGCTTCGTGATTATTTATGTCTCCAACCCAGCACAAGTTGCCTCATTCCTTTACTCACTCAAAAAACATTCATCCATCCATCCATCCATCCATCCATCCATCCATTCATTCATTTATCTGTTTGCTTAAAACCCTCAATTTCCATCTTAGAATCAATACTGAGAATTGGTTCCAAGGCAGAAGGGCAGGAAGAGCTAGGCAAATTGGGTTAAGTGACTTGTACAGGATCACACAGCAAGGAAGTGTCTGAGGTCAGATTTGAACCCAAGTCTTTTCAATTCTAGGCTTGGCTTTCTATCCCCTGAGTCACCTAGCTGCCCCTTAACAAATATTTATTAAATACCAGCTAGATAGAGGGTGGTGAAACTAAGTGGTGTAGAGTGCCAGAACTGGGGGACAGAAAGCCTTTTCTACATTCAAATCTGGCCTCAGACTCTCTGTAATCCTGGGGTAATCACTTAACCCTGGTTGCTTCCATTTCCTCACCTGGAAAATGAGCTAAAGAAGGAAATGGCAAACCCCTCCAATACCTTTTACTAAGAAAAGCCCAAATGGGGTCACCAAGTCAGACACATTGGAAGACAAAACCAAACCCCAAGACTACCTGTATAGGATTCACTGGGGAAGATACAAGGTTCACAGTGCCCCTGTTCCTAGCAATCATGGAGCCCTCAGTCTAGCAGGGAAAAAAAAAACAACCTGACTGCTCACACTTGATTTTTAGTGAGTGTGGCAGCTGTTTAGACCTGGGATTTCATCAGTGTGGGGCACTGCCTAGGTAGAAACGTCCTCTGGGAAGGCAGGCAGTTAAATCCTCCTTAATTTACAATCTTAGAGAGTTGTCTGGGGATGCTGTGAGATTGTGGATTGTGTGTGTCCAGAGAGAATGTGTGTGAGAGGTGGAACCTGAAAGCTGGGACTTCTGACTTCAAAGCTGGAACTCTGTCCATTGCTTCAAGCAGTCTTTAGGAGAGACATGACTTCATTATTCCTGGCCATTGAAAACATGGGTCTCCAGCTACAGTCTTCTACACACGGGAGCGGGTTTTGTCATAGAATAATGGACTCCAACAACCAATAGGGACCTCAGTGGGCATCCATTCAAACTTTTACCTCAGTAGGAATTCCCTCTGTTTTTTAAGCCCTTATTTTTCATCTTAGTAACACTTTTAAGACATCAGGACAAGGGCTAGGCAAATGTGGTCAAGTGACTTGCCCAGGGTCACACAGCTAGGAAGTATCTGATCTCACATTTGAGCCCAGGTCCTCCCATCCCCAAACCTAGCTTTCTAGCCACTGAGCCACCTAGTTGTCCCTCCCTTTATGACATTCTTTAAAAAAAAAAAAAAAGCCCTTTACCTTCTGTCTTACAATCCGTGCTGTGTATTGTTTCCAAGGCAGAAGATAAGGGTGAGGCAATGGAGGTTAAGTGACTTGCCCAGGGCCACCACAGCTAGGAAGTGTCTGAGTTCAGATTTGAACCCAAGACTTCCTATCTCTAGCTGAGCCTTAATCCACTGAGCCACCTAGCTGCCCTATCTCTGTAACATTCTTGACAAGGAATCATTGCGCCTGTACCTGAAGACCTCTAATGAGAGAACTCATTAGTCCCTGGCTTTACAATCACACACACCGAATCCCATAGGTTTTCCCCTTTGGACAGGATCTCCATGGCCAGCCATCAAGGCTAGCCCCCTCCTGGACCATGAGTTCCCTGTCCAATGTTCTGAACAAGAGGCTCTCCAGCTTCTCCCGAGAGACCTCCTGCTGCCCAAGGCGCCAATCCCACGTGGATGCGACTGCAATTGTTGAGGAATGTTGTCTCCTGTCCTACAGTCCTAGAATCTTGGGCCAGAAGGAGCCCCAGAGGGCATCGATTAAACCGATTCCTGACCAGGAACCTCCTCTGCCATGTCTCTGACACATGATTGAAGGTTTCTAGAGGGAAGACTGTAAGGGAAAAGCACCACACTGAGGTAGCTCATCCAGCTTTCACATAGTGACTTCAGTTAGTGTATTAAGCACCTACTATGTGCCAGGTCTAGGGCAGCTAAGTGGTATATTGAATAGAGTGCCAGGTCTAGAGTCAAGAATACTCCTTTTCCTGAGTTCAAATCTGATCTCAGACACTTAGTAGCTGTGTGACCCTTGGCAAGCCACTCAACCCTGTTTGCCTCAGTTTCCTCATCTGTAAAATGGAGATAATAATAGGGTAGTTGGGCAGTTAGGTGGCACAGTGAATAGAGTACCAGGCTTACAGTCAGGAAGACTCATCTTCCAGAGTTCAAATTTTCCCTCAGACACTTACTACCTGCATGACCCTGAGTAAGTCACTTAACCTTGTTTGCCTCCATTTCCTTATCTATAAAATGAGTCGAAGAAGGAAATGGCAAACCATTTCAGTATCTTTGCCAAGAAAACCCCAAATCACAAAAGAGTCAGACATGACTAAAAATGACTCGACAACAACAACAACAACAACAACAACAACATGTATGGGTAAGAAAAGAGTTTATGACCAAATAAGAGATAAAGTTAAAAGGACAAGTTTGACTATATAAAAAAGTTGAAGTTTGTGTACAAACAAAACTAATGTACTTAAATGAGAACAGAAGCATGTAAATTGGGGAGGGGGACCTTTGCAGCACAGGTTTCAGTTTCATTCCCAAGACATATAGAGAACTGTTCCAGTTTATAAAAATAGGAGCCATTCCCCCATTGAGAAATAGGCAGAAAATATGAGCACGCAGTTTTTCGGTGGAAGAAATATAAGTAGTAATATGAAAAATGTCTAAATCACTAATAATTAAAGAAATTCAAAATTAAAACACCTCAGATTCTACCTCACACCCATCAGATTGTCAAAGTTGACCCCCCAAAAAAGGAAAATGGCCCAAATTCTTAATACATTGTTTGTAGAACTGTGAACTGGTCCAGTCATTCTGGAAATCAAAGCTGCGCTCAAAAAGATTAGTCAAGTGTCTACACACTTTCACCCAAGAATACCTCGACTTGTCTGTACCCTCAAAGAGAGAAATAAAGAGGAAAAGGGGCAATATATACAAAAATATTTCTGGATGTTGTTTCCATCGTGGCAAAAAATGGAAACTGAGGACATGTCCATCAATTGGAGAATAGCTGAACAAATTATGGTATATGAATGTGATGGAATACCATAAGAAAAGTAAAGTGAGTAGTTTCCCAAAAAAGCCTAGAGAGACTTATATGAATTGGTGTCATGTGAAATGAACAGGATCAAAACAATCAGTATATGAACAACTATGTTAAAATAACAAACTTTCAAAGACTTAAAAATTCTGAGTAACGCAATGGCCAGCCACAATTCCAAAGGGCTTAGGATGAAACAGGCTACCCATCTCCTAATGAAGGAGTTCAAGTCTCAGAGTACAGCTTGAAATACAATTTTACATAGATAATTAGGGAATGTATTTTACACAAATTTGTAATAAGGGTTTTGTTTTTCTTGCTTTCTCAATAGGTGAGGGGGGGTGAAGAAGAGAGAGCAGGTTTTTATTTTTAAAATAAAGAATTGGAAATAGCTGGGTGACTCAGTAGATTGAGAAACAGATCTAGAGATGAGAGATCACGGTACAAATCTGATATTAGACACTTCCTAACTGTGTGACCCTGGGCAAGTCACTTAACCCCCATTGCCTAGCCCTTATTGTTCTGCCTTGGAACCAATACACAGTATTGAGTCTAAGACAGAAGGTAAGGGTTGTTTTCTTGTAATAAATAAATGGGGGTTGTTTTTTTTGTTTTTTTAACCCCTTACCTTCCATCTTGAAATCAATACTGTGTATTGGTCCCAAGGCAGAAGAGTGGTAAGGACTAGGCAACGGGGGTCAAGTCACAGGGAAGTGCCTGAGGCCAGATTTGAACCCAGGACCTCCTGTCTCTAGTCTTGGCTTTCAATCCACTGAGCTACCCAGCTGCCCCCTAAATAAATGTTTTTGAAAATAAAATAATATCAAAATTATAAAACAGGATGATGTTTGCTTTACATGTGTACTGTCAGAAGGGATGCCAGTATAGTCAAGAAACCAATGCAGGTGCGATAAAACTAAAGAGAAGGAAGGGCAAGGGAGCATCCTCTTAGAAAGATGTTTCAAGCTGTGAGAATGGAAGAGATTAACTTGACTAGTTTGGCTTCTGAGCACAGAATGAGAACGAAACAGGGTGAGGGGAATAATGGAAAAGTAGAGTCAGACTCTATTTAAGGAGCTGTGCCAGAAGCGCAGGCTTCCTCAGTGGGTAGGGAGTTTCCTGTCTCCTCCATCAGTCATCCTCTGACTTCCAGAAATAAAGATAGAACTCCCACTCTTGACATAGCTATAGATAAGAGCTCTCTATCTGCCAAGATCTCCACATGACCCAATACTTTGGGGAAGTAGTATGACTGAGAGGGCATTTTTCCATTATCAATGGACATGAATATAAAGGTTCATTGTTCTCCTGGATCCAAATATTTCAATAATACATGAAGTTTTTCCATTTTTTCTTTTTCATCTATTTTCTTTTTTAACCCTCATCTTCCATCTTGGAATCAACACTGTGTATTGGTTCCAAGGCAGAAAAGTGGTAAGGGTTAGGCAATGGGGGTCAAGTGACTTGCCCAGGGTCACACAGCTAGGAAGTGTCTGAAGCCAGATTTGCACCCAGGACATCCCATCTCTGGGTCTGACTCTCAATCCACTTAGCCACCCAGCTGCCCCCTCATCTATTTTCAAATAACCAAATGATAAGATTTTAAAACTGAAAGATGATGAAGTCATCACAGACTTCTGTGAATTTTAAAGAAGTGTGTGTGTGTGTGTGTGTGTGTGTGTGTGTATGTGTGTGTGTGTGTGTGCAATGATCATTTTGTAAAAGTCATCCTCTAGGAGAAATGGGGTTCAAGGGGTTTTTTTCAAGATGTCAAGAATTTTGTAACAGTGCTGTGCATGGAAATTAAAAAATTCTTTCACAGTTTCAGCCATCCTAGATTTAATTATTTTTACCAAATGTTTGTTGTTGCTGCTTGCCACAGTCCAGAGCACACAAGACTCCCATGAAATCAGTGTTTCATTTGTGAATCATTTTTGCATTGCTAAATCCATTTTCAGTTTCTGTTGTGTTTAAACTGACATTGATGGAAGAGATGTTTGCTTCTTCATCAACATGTGTGCCTCTTACACCCTTCATGCTTCTTTTAGCAGCCTTCTCTGCTTCAGATTCTATACTCCATCATAAAGCAATCTTTCTTTATTTTTTAAATACTGTATTAGAATGAGGACTCTACCAGAAGCTGCTTTGTTGTATCTCTAGATGTAATTAGTTTAACTGGTGTAATAATATCCTCTCCTTTAAAATGAGTTTTTTCCCCAACCCTTACCTTCCATCTTAGAATCAATACTGCGTGTTGGCTCCAAGGCAGAAGAATGGTAAGGGCTAGGCAATGGGGTTAAGTGACTTGCCCAGGGTCACACAGCTGGGAAGTGTCTGAGGTTAGATTTGAATGCAGGACCTCCCATCTCTAGGCCTGTCTTTCAATCCACTGAGCCACCCAGCTGCCTCCTTAATTTTTTAACACTATATATACTCACACAGAACTTGAATAATAAATTACATGCTATTTGCACCATCACAAAAAAAGTGATATCTACAGTCAACAGATGTAGTGAAGAACATGTCAGTCTAATGGAAAAGAAGGACAGCATGACACAGATGGAAATACATTGGTTCCAGAGTCAGAAGGCCTGAGTTGAAATCCCTCTTCTAAAAATCAATACTTTTGTGACCTTGAGCAAGTCAATTCAAATCTCTGAATCTCTATTTCCTCCACTATAAAATGGGAAGCAAAACTAAGTGATATGGGCTTTGAGGACCCTCCCACCTCTAGACAGGACCCTAACCCCATGACAAAGGAACCATGTCACCAAAAAACTCCTGACCTCCTCCTACCACCATCCTGAAGCCAACCAATCAATTAAGCATTGCTTCAACTTTTACTAAGGCCGTTAAACTTCTTGTTATTCAGTTTCTCAGTCTGGAAGTCACACACACACACACACACACACACACACACACACCAGTTGCCAGATTTTCTCAGTTCTACATCCAAAACCTTTCTGACTTTTCTCCTTCTCTCCAATCAGAGTCACTATCTCCTTTCAAGTGCATATCACCTATCTCCTAGACCAGTGATGGTGAACCTTTTAAAGACCGAGTGCCCAAACTACACCCTCACACCACCTGTGAGCTCCACCCCTTATTTCAGACTGGAGAGGGAGGAAGCTCTCTCTTTGGGCTGCTGGGCAGAGGAGCAGGCCATGTGAGAAATATCCACAGGGGCATGTGGAGAGCGGGAAGGGAGCAGCCCCCTCCAGCATGAGTTCACCAACATGGCCCTAGACTATTGCAACAGCCTCTTAATCAGTTTCTCAGGCTCTAGTCTGCCCCTTGTCCAATCCATCCTCCACACAGCTACCTAACTAGCATTCCCAACCTCAATAACAACAGATAGCATTTACATATAGCCTTGCAAAGCATTTTTCATGTGCAATCTCATTTGATCTTCAAAACAATCTCATTAGATGGGCGTTATTATTATTACCACTTTCAAGGAAAGTAAACTGAGGTTGAGAGACATTAAGTGACTCACCCATAGTCTCACATCTAATAAGTGAAGGAGGATCATGAAGCTGGTATCAAGTGTAGTACTCTGTTCACAGTTCCAAAAATCTAAACAGGTCACTCCTCTTCTCCAGAACTTTCAAAAGTTCCCTGTTCTCTCTCATATAAAATTCATATCCTTGAGGGGCAGTTGGGTGGCTCAGTGGATTGAAAGACAGGCCTAGAGACTGGAGGTCCTGCATTCAAATATAGCCTCAGGCACTTCCCAGCTGTGTGACCCTGGGCAAGTCACTTGACACCCATTGCCTAGCCCTTACCACTCTTCTGCCTTGGAACCAATACACAGTATTGACTCAAAGACAAAAGGTAAGGTTTAAAAAAAATTCAAATCCCTGAGAAGAGCAGTTATTAACCTGTTTACAGTCTGGCTCCAGACTCTCCCTCAAGGGTCACTATTAGGTTACTCCCCTTTCAACATTCTGTATTCTAGACAAACTGGCTGACTTTCTAGTGCCCTACCTATGTCCCTTTGCAAAGGTGCTTCCCATTCCTCATCCCCTGCTTTCTTCATGGATCAACTTGTGAGTCAGCTTCTACAGGAAGCCTTTTCTGATGCCTCATGTTATTAATATTTGCTCCCTCCTTCTCCTCCAATGTGCACGAATATCACTGTACATGAATAGACTGTGCCTCACTCACTTTCTCTCCTTGTATCATGTTTCCCCTCTACCTTCCTCTTTGTTGGCAGATTAAGATTTCTCCCAAAGTGGGTCAGCTACTATAACTCACTACTCTCATAGTCTTAGGGATATCCTGGCAAGGGAATTCCCATTATCTTATGATTGGTAACCAAATTTTCATCTTTTTTACTAAAACATAATCGGGCAAGCTATATTATTTCATAATCATAAAAACTGTTTTAGCATTCATATTCCTCAGTTTGGGGGAAGCTAGATGCCACAGCGAATAGAAGACCAGATGCAGAGATAGGAGGATCTCAGTTCAAATATGGCCTCTGACATTTCCTGGCTATGTGACCTAGGCAAATCATTAAATCCCAGTTGCCTCATCTTCATTACTCTTCTGTTTTAGAATTGATACTAAGACAGAAGCTGATGATTAGGCAGGATCATCTTCCTGAGTTCAAATCTGACCTCAGACACTTACTAGCTATGTGACGCTGGGAAATTCCCTTAACTTTGTTTGACTCTGTTTCCTCATCTGTAAAATGATCTGGAAAAGGGCATGGCAAACCACTCCATTATCTTTGCAAAGAAAGCCTCAAATGGGATCATGAAGAGTCAGATGCAACTGAACCAACTGAACAAGTCTGTCTTGGGTCAGGTTTGAACTCGGGTTTTCCTGACTCTATCCACTGTACCACCCAGCTGCCTTAAAGTAGATTTCAGCAAAGCCATTAGAGTATCTCAGACTACTCATTTGAAGAGGATGGAGAGTGAAGGGATAGACAACAATGTAATCCAATGAACTAACTGACCATTGTTTGAACAGCCAGACTCAGAGAAGAAGAGGTTGGGGGTAAATATGGCAGAAGGACTCTAGTGGAGTACCCCAGGCACTGTTAGACATTTTTAGATGGCTTTGAGAGAGGCATAGAGCATGAACGCATAAGCACATAAACCTGGAGAGTCAGCTAACAGAGCCAGCAACAAAAACAGGATCCCGAAGGACCTTGAATAGCCAGAGAACTGAGCTGAATCGAATAAGATGGAATTCAACAGACAAAAATACAAATTCTTAGCCAAGTGTATCCCCAGAAATCAGCTTCTCAAGGATAAGATGGAGAAGCACCACTATTTTGCAGAAGAATCCAGGGGTTTCAGGAAACTAAAGTTCCACATGGGTCATTGGTATGAATCGTTAGCCAACAGAAGTTCATGCAGCCATGGGCTGTGTTGTGAAGGACACATCTCCAAGAACAGGGCCGTGTATGCTTACACCCTTGGTATACCCACTACACTCTGCCCTCAGCAGGCATGATCTTCTGGACTATGGTGTTCTACGGGCAAGAGAATGTAAATCCTGACCCCTTTGAATAAAACCCCAGAGAATAGAATGAATTAATATTTAGCCAATGGAAGTGATGAATCTGGGATGATGATTGGTTAGTGATTAATAGAATATAGTAATTGTGTTTCATAACATAACTGGATTAAGTAAAACTTTTGGTTTTGTTTTTTTACCTTAACTCTCCATAAGCTAGCATTTGGCATTTGGGTGTGCCTCATCAAGTAAGGGGAAAACCTAGCAACCATAGAAGGCTTGTCCATCGATGGTGAATGGTGGGGGCCTTCGACCTTCGTTGGCCTGCTGATCTGTGAGTTATTACTACATAGGGCACATTGGGAGGAGCAGTGGTGGCCTCTGACCTATGACCTATGAAGAAGCTGGCTGAGGCATCTCCTCGAGAAGCTAGGGTGCCACCCATAGATAGAAAAGCTATCTGAGCATCTCGATAGGAAAGCCACCTGGATAGAACATCTGGATAAGAAAGCTGTCTGGACATCTGGATAGGAAAGCTATCTGAACATCTGAATAGAACATCTAGGTAGGAGAGCTAGCTGGACATCTGGAGAGAGGGGGGGAGACAATTTGGATCTTATAATTTATGAAATATTGCATGTAATTGGGAAGACGTCTTTGAATTTTTTTTGTAAGGTATAATTTAGTATCTTTTTTCTTTGCTTTTTCTTATTGTTTTTTTTTTTAAACCCTTACCTTCCGCCTTGGAGTCAATACTGTGTATTGGCTCCAAGGCAGAAGAGTGGTAAGGGCTAGGCAATGGGGGTCAAGTGACTTTGCCAGGGTCACACAGCTGGGAAGTGTCTGAGGCCAGATTTGAACCTAGGACCTCCAGTCTCTAGGCCTGGTTCTCAATCCACTGAGCTACCCAGCTGCCCCCTTGTTTTATTTTAATAACAAATTTCCACATAAGTTTTCCAAAGTTCTATGATCCAAATTGTCTCCTCCTTTCTTACCTCTCTCCTCCCAGAGCTGGCAAGCAATTCCATCTGGGTTATGTGTGTATATATTTCCATATTATTCATTTTTGTAAGTGAGTGATCTTTTAAAACCAAAACCCTAGAGCATAAACCCAAATAAGCATGCCGTACATTCCCATCTGTATTCTTACTCCCAAATCTTTTTTTCAAAAAGAGTACCTAGACTGGTATAGATCAGGGAAATGCTTTGGACATGGTATGTTACTAGAGTATTTGCCCTCTACTCACTCAAGAGGGCTCACAAAGCTACATTGAATTGAGACACTTCATTATGTAAGGGGTAAATTTTATGGTTGGACTGAATATATATTTTAGTTGGTCACCAGGGATTTAAATTCTAAATCCCAATGAAATACTCAAGTCAGAATGGAATTTTATAGTGGTTTATTTACAATAGAAGGAAGAATTTAAGAATGAGAGAAAGAGAGGGAAAAGGGAAGAAGATCTGTTCTGGCATGGTCTGAGCCAGGCAGGAGTTCAGAGGCCTCAGCCAAGGGGTCTCTCCAGAAAAGCCAAGAAAAGAGGAGTCAGCCTTATCACTCACCACATGATCCTCTAAGAGAAGCAATCTGAGGTCTCACACTCAAGCTCCTCCAGGGTCGAGTTCCACAGCCAAGTCCTTCTCACAGGAAGTGACCCAGAAATATAAAGGCAGTTCCTTGCGTCACTTCCTGTATCTTACATGTACCAATGATGGCTTAAACTTGGCTTTGGATGGCCCAGGGGTTCAGTCAGTTGTTTCTGATTTGTCACTTGCTAGCACACACAGGTCATAGACCTTCCTCCCCCACACTTAATCCTTAAATGTGGGTGTATACATTCCTGGTTGCTAGAATTCTCAAGACAAAGCAGGGAAAAGAAAATCTAAAATTCACAATTGGGCCCATTTTACTTGATGCCAATTTGTTGACATTTGCCAGGTCAATCAGAGAGCAAATTAGTTCAAGTTCACAAAACTTTAAAATTAATCCAACAGAAAGATTCCCCCTTGGGCAGCTGGGTGGCTCAGTGGATTGAGTGTCAGGCCTAAAGATGGGAGGTCGTGGGTTCAAATCTGGCCTGAGACACCCCCCAGCTGTGTGACCCTGGGCAAGTCACTTAACCCCCATTGCCTAGTTCTTACCACTCTTCTGCCTTGGAACCAACACACAATACTGATACTAATATGGAAGGTAAGGGGTTTAAAAAAAAAAAGATCTATAGAGGACAAACTGAGGTAATCCCAGACAGAAGCACTAGGTAGAAGGGGTGACCAGGAAAAGTCCGCTTACCTGTGGGATTTAACAGAGATTTGAACGGATCTGGGGAAGCCAGGAGATAAGGATGAGGGAGAAAAACAATCCAAGGAGGAGAGAAAGTCAGTGAAAATTCTGGGAGTTGAGAAATAGATTCCCTTGTGCCGAGAAAGCAAGGATTCCAATGTCCCTCTCTCTCCCCTAAGGATGTGAAAGGCAATGAAGTGTAGGATGGGAAAGGGGGCAGGAAGCCAGGGAGTGCAGGGCTCTTAATGCCAAGCAGAGGGCTTTCTATCTGCTCTCTGAGGCAGTAGGGAACCACTGAGGTTCACTGGGTAGGAGTTAGCATGGTTGGAGCTGGGCTTAGGAAAATCCCGTCAGTGGGTGAACAGAGGACGCACTGGAGAGGAGAGACTTAGGGAAGTCCAAGAATGAGATCATGGTGGGGTGATGGAAGGGGAGAGGAGGGGGTGCCTACAAGAAATGCTCCCCTCCTAGCAGTGGGGAAGAGAAAACCCTCAAGGAACACCCACGGCCAAAGCCCACCCACAAAGGGACTCGTATGCAGTCAGGGAGCGCGAGTGGCCGGAACTACGCAAGATTCATGTCCTCTGGTGATGCGATCAGGCTGTTGGAGGCTCTGTTTGGTTGCTGTGCTGCGCTGCTGCCATCTGCTGGCTGCCACCTGCATAGCAGCTCGTTTTGGAAAGAATCAGAGGAACATAGGTTTAGAATTGTAAGGTATTGTAGGCAAATCTAGGGCAAAGTTTCCGTTTTACGAATGGAGAAATTGAGGCCCAGAGAGTTTGAGTGACTTGCCCATGGACACACAGCCAGTGAGTGGCAGAGAAAGGACACTAAACTCAGTCAGCCAGTTGGCTTCTATTATAGCCCTGGAGCACTGAAGATTGTCTTTGAACACTCAGGCTATCTCCTTCAAACCTTTATCCCAGGTATAGGCTGAAATTTCTTTTAACCCATAGCCTCACTCTGGTACAAACCAGCCTTGGGATCCCACTTAGCAAAGGGCCACAATGGAGCAGGAAGGAGGAGATTCCTTTCAGTCCCCATAACACCTCTGGTCATCATTTAAGTGTAGGGGGGGGGGGGACCTTTTTCCTTTGCTCTTCTTTCTCCCCCAATACTGGAATATAGTACTCTGATTGGTGAAGAAAACACTAAGCCACAACACTTCAAAGGGGAAGAAAGGATGTTCTTCTGTACTGTTGAGGAAGCACTTTGCTAGAGAAGATGGTGTGAGCCATTGAATGGCTAATGGGAACTCCCACACTTCTGGGAAAGACGGTCTTTTGGTCATGTCCCTTGACTTCTAGAGTAATCCTAGAGCTGTGCTGGTGAACCTCTGGCACGAGTACCAGAGGGGACTGCTCTCCTCCCCATCTCTACATGCACCTGAGGACATTTCTCCCATCCCCTTCCCCTCTGTTGTAAGATTTAAATTACTATCCAATACTTCAAGTATTATTTTATAAAGCTTATTATCTGACAAAATAGAACCACATGACTAAGTTTTTTTACCTGCTCAAAAAACCCCCACTCCACCAAAGCCTTGACAGGAAGGCAAGAGCTAGACACAGAATTTCACCCAATTGATATCCTGTCTATGTCAGCACATAATGACAGGAAGTGAGTAGGGTGCTGGGAATCATAGTTTTGCTGGAGATCATAGTTTTTAGGGTAATAGTTTCTAATTACATAATCCCCACTGGGATCCTTTGGGAAATTAGTCTCCCCAATGGACCATGTAAATATAACCTACTTATAAATAACAATAATTTGGGGATAAAAGGGAAAGAGAACAAAACCAATGATTGCTAATTAATCCCACTTAACACTGTCTAGCAGCCCAGTGGAAGCATTTCCTCTCTCCCCTGTCTGGCGTAAGGGGGAAACTCACAGGCAGCATGAGGGTTGCAGTTTGGGCACTCAGTCTCTAAAAGGTTCACCATCCCTGCCCTAGAGACAGTTCAATGAGGACTCTGGGTGAGATCATAGCATCTTTCCTGGGTTAAACTGACAATTTTTATCTTGTTCCCAACTAAAAAATTCCCTTGTTGTTGTATACTCGTTGATAGAATCTAACCTGTATAATTTCTCCTGTTTCTATTTGCCATTATCTTTGGTCAAGAAGTCTATAGCTTTGCATGCTAATTTTTTGTGTAACTGGCATGAATTTAAGGAATTTAGAAGGGGCTAAGATGGAGGGTATATGCTAAGAACTACCCTCCCCTTCAGAGCAAAGAGGTGGTTTTCATCCTAAACCCAAACAGATACCCCTAAGATTAGAAATATTTGAGAGAAGGCAGGTAGATATTATTCTGACCCAGTTTTCCCCTTGGATAATGGAAGAGAAATCATCCAGCCTCAACTCAGTTCTGGAGCCTGCCAGCCCCTCTCCCCAAATAGGCCATTGGTGGCACCAGCCTAAACCTCCATAAAAGTGGGGCCATATCTCAGCTATCTCTCCTTATTACCCCCTCATCATGTATTTAGATATTTAGACAGATAGCCATTCCCATGGATGTGTCTTACATAAAGCAAATTGGAGCTTTGGAGCCAAGGGATCTGGGAAGCAGTGTGGTACGTTTTGGGAAGACCATTGGATTAAGAGCCAGAGGACCTCAGTTCAAATCCCAACTCCATCTGTGTGACCTTGTATAAATTAATTCAATTTCTGGACCTCCATCCACTCTTCTATAAAATTAGTCTACATAGGCTCCAAGGTTTGTCAAAACTCTAAATCGAGGATCCTATGGGGTTGGTGATTCAATGGACAGGGTGAGAAAAACCCAGAAGGTAGAGAAGGGAGTCAAGACCTGAGAGGAGTGGGGCAGAGAGGAAGAGGATGGGGCCAATTTCCATCATTTGGGGTTGCACGTTTAAGAAACAATGACCAGCAGGCCTCACAGAGCTGGAGAGAAGTTAGGAATGGAAAGTGGCTGGTCTTTGGGAATCATATCCTGAGGATGCATAGAGGAAGTGGAAGTGGATGAGACTGGAGTCTTCTGCTGGGCTCCAGTGGGTAATAAATCCACTGATCCACAAGACTTTTTCTTTCAGTGACTCTCCTGTATGCCAAGTGCTGTACTAGGCCCTAAGGATAGAGGGAAAGGTAGATACTTCTGAATACTCCCTACCCTCAAGGAGTTGACATTCGAATGGGAGAGACAATATGTCAGTAAATAGGTACATACAAGAGAGCAGCTAGATGGCTCAGTAGATAGATCACTGACCCTGGAGTCCAGAACTCTTCCTGAAGGGGCAACTAGATGGTTCAGTGGATTGAGAGACAGGTCTAGAGATGGGTGGTCCTAGATTCAAAACTGGCCTCGGACACTTCCTAGCTATATGACCCTGGGCAAGTCACTTAACCTCCTTATCTAGCCTTTACTGCTCCTCTGCCTTGGAAACAGCATACAGTATTGTTTCCAGAATGGAATGTAAGACTTTATTTTTTGAGAAAGAGAGACAGAGACAGATCATTACAGGTAACTTCATGGACAGCTAAATAGTACAAGGGATATAGTGCCGAGCCTGGTGTCCAGAAGAACTGAGTTCAAATCTGGATTCAGACACTTACTAGCTGTGTGATCCTGGGCAAGACATTTTGCCCTGTTTACCTCAGTTTCCTCATCTGTCAAATGAGTTGGGGAAGGAAATGGCAAGCCACTCCAAGATCTCTGCCAAGAAAACCCCAAATGGGGTCAAGGAGAGTTGGACAAGCCTGAAAATGACTAAACAATTGGTGACTGTGGAGAGGATACTTTTAATGGTGTGGTGAGGGCAGCCACCAGATTGCAGAGAGTTTCCAGTAGAGAAAGTAAAGGCATCAAATATGGAAAAGCATACCTGTAGTTCCATAAATGTGTGTATTTATATAGTTGTGTCACACATTAGAAAGGCTAGCAGAGCATGCTGGAACAAGCGTGGGGTTTTGAGAAGGGGGGACATTGGAATTTTTGTAGACAGTTGGGAAGATGCCAATAGATAGAGTACAATTGAACTCCAAAAACTAATGAGGACTATGTTAAGACAATGAGATGAAGAGGATAGGAAGCTAGGGGACCAAGGCTGCCTGGAGAGAAACTGACCTTGGCAAGGAGGAGGGCAGGGATGATTTCAGAGAGATGTGTGAGGTGAGGGGAAGGGGAGAAGAGGAAACACTTAGCAGACAACCTCAGTCTTTTTGATGCATTATGAGTCAAGGTTCTCAGCCAAGAAGGGAGGGAAAGTGTGGGAGGCTTGAGGAGAAATGAAAGGCTATGGAATCAACCTTGTAGTCAATGAGATAGGGGTTCAATGAGAGAGAAAAAGATTGCCTTGCTGCAGTGAGAGCCCATCTGTTAAAATTGTATCTTATTCTGGTTCCCCTGGCAGTCACCACCTTTCTAGACTGTTTAGTGAGAAAGTTACTAAGTAACAAAAGCAGGAAACTAGATATCATTTACAAACCATCTCAAAGATCAGAGGGACATAATTTACTAACCAAATCATATAGTGATCACAAATCACATATGTGAAGACTCAGAAGTCATCCAGGCTCTGTGCCAAGAGTTCTTGGTCCTATGATCTGTAGATCTCAGACAAGTTCCAGGCACCCACAGTAAGGCCAACAGAACACTGAATGCCACTGATCACTCTGAGATGACATGCACCTGTTGACTTTAAAGTTTTAAACTTTAACAACCTTGAGATCAACTGGCTAATGAACTAACCCTAAGGTAGCATGGATAAAAGCTAGTCTGTTCTCTCAAAAAAAAACAATAAAATTGAGACCTCAAACTCTTGCCCCTCAAGCCCTCTTCCATCTCCATGGGGTCCATGCTGCCAAATACTCCCATGGTCACATGAGTGATGTTCTACTCCTCTCCTCCTCCTCCTCCTGCTCCTCCCCATCACTGCCTGCCTTCTTTCACCATCCCCATGCCCTCTGCCTCTGTACCACCCCCTTTTTGCTGCTTGTATTTCCTGTGCTCTTTGCTACCTACTCTGCACCTTACCCAAGTGTGATGGCAGCCTCACTCCCCAGCGCCATTGGGGTCTTTCTCACTGAATACCCCAAGAATTGGATGTGCCTGCCTCGTTTCACAATTCCCTAAATTAATTATCGGTTCAGTTCAGCTGAGATGAGTGAACATAAACTTGTAATGGAGCCCATCAGCATAGTTTCATTATTTTTTCCAATGCCATTTGATCACTTGTGAATAGGAGGGAAGATGGGGGAAATCCAAGGCTCAAGGTTGGCAGGGAACAGGACAAGAGAGGAAAGAGATGAGAATAGAGGATGTGGAGGATTGAAATGGTTTACCAAGGGTAAAGACAGGGAATGAGGAGAGTATAGCCAGGGCAGGGGTAATGACCTGGGAAAGGAAGGAAGGATAGAGGCACTGGAGGTCATTGGGATTTTTTTAACCCTTATCTTCCTCTTAGAATCAGTGCAGTGAAATGGTTCCAAGGCAGAAGAGCAGTAAGAGCTAGGACTAGGCAATAGAGGTCAAGTGACTTGCCCAGGGCTGCACAGCTAGGAAGTGTCTGAGGCCAAATTTGAACCCAGAACCTCCCTCCCATCTCTAGGCCTGGCTCTCAGTCCACTGAACTACCTAGATGCTCCCCATTTGAGGTCATTGTGAGGATGAAGACTAGGAATAGAGAGTCAGAAGACAGAGATAAGTATGGAATGATAAATGACTGTGTTTAGATAAAGGAATTTCAGAGTTTATGAGCAAGAAAGTAAAGGACTTAGAGTGAAGGGTGGGTAAGCATTTATATAGCACCTACTGTATGCATTGTATTAATTGCCTTGTACAAAAATTTCCTCATTTCATCCTCATTGCAACTCTGTGAGATAAATGCTTTTTTTAAGCCCATTTTTAATTGAGGAAACTGAGGCAAAAAGTGACTTTCCCAGGGTCACAAAGTTGGCATCTAACAATGGATTTGAACTGTCGATATTGGTAGCCTTGAAGGTGATGGCAAGGTTAAGGATATGATGAGGCAAAATGAAGGTAAGAAGACTATGTGTGGGTTAAGACCCTGAGGATAAAGGCTGGGGAAGAATATGGCAAACCACTCTAGCATCTTTGCCAAGAAAATCCCAACTGGGGTCAGGAAGAGTGGGACGTGACCAAAACAAAGTATAAAGGTGGGAGTCAGGCACTGGATACTCTGATAAAGGTAGTCAATCTGGAAGACCAGCCCGAAGCCAGGAAGGAGGCCACCTGCCAAAACGGAGTCCAATTAGAGAGCGACCAGAAACACAGGGCATGGAACGGGCTCCTTCTCAAGGAAGCCTTGAGAGCAGGCTGAGTCCTGGAGATGGTGTCCATCCCAGAGACCAGCCTGGAGTCAAACTAGGAACAAGTCCTTGGAAGCCCCAGAGAGCAGGCTTTGGCTCTGGATCAGGGAAAGGGTCGCCACCTTCAGCATGGCACGGTGAAGGGAAAACTAAGCTTCAAAGTCAGGAAGGAGACCTTGGGAAAGTCTGCTGGCCTCTTGGAACTCCAGACAACTCTCCAAGACTACACGCTACAGAGGAGTCACCAGTCTGCGTTGACAGGAGACTCCATCATCTGAATCTAGGCCCAGGCTTCCCTCTGCCCTCATCCTTAAACTAAAAAGAAAAAGTCCTTTGGGAGGAAAGCTATTCCAAAGTAAACTGTGTCCCCCTGTTAAGTAAGGAGTTGCCCATCCTTACTCATCAAGTAAGAAAGAGCAAGAAAATGATTCGCGTTCAGACAGAGTCTGGACTCTGCCTCAGTGTCCTCTGGGGGCCCCAGGGTGCTGCCCCTTTCCCTACCTCCCCCCTTAGGCCAAGTGTCCCTAAAGAACAGGTCCTTTGACTGAGGCAGGGAATGGAGTCTCCAACCAAAGGGCCAAGGAGTCCAGGCCAAAGTGTAAGAGCCAGTCTAGCAGTCAAACCCCAAGAAGCAGGCCTCCAACAAAACAAAGCTAAACAAACCCTTACTCTCTGGATTAGAATACCAATCACTTGCAAGGCAGAAGAGGGGCATGGCCTAAGCAAATGGGGTTAAGTGATTTGTCCAGGGTCACCCAACTAGGACCTGACCATGGTCAGATTTGAACCCAGGACCTCTGGTGTGAAGGCCTGGATCTCTATCCACTGAGCCATCCAGGGGTCCCAAAAGTAAGGAGTTTTTTTTTAATTTAATAAACTAAAACATCCCATGCCTGTCCCTCACTGGTGGGAGTGGGAGAATTCAGATTGCAGAAGTCAAGAAGAATGGAGACCAAGAAGACAGCACTGGCTCAAGTCCTGTCTAGCTCTTGGTCTCTGATACCATGATGGGGGGATTAGGTAGGGACCGGACATGCGATTTCACTAATATAAGAAAATCTCTGGTGAGGAAGCTTCTTCTAGCAATGAGAATAAACACATTCTCTGCAATTTATAGCCTGGACACAGAGCCAGGAAGACCTGAGTTCAATCTCAGAAACTTACTAGCTGTGTGACCCTGGGCAAGTCACACCTTAACCTCTGCCTGACTCAGTTTCCTTATTTGTAAAATAGGGCTAATAATAGCACCTACCTCCCAGGATTGCTGGGAGAATAAATGAGACAACATTTGTAAAGTATTTTGAAGAGCTTAAAGCACTCTATAAAAGCTAGTTTATCATTATTAGAGCATTGCCTAGAGCACAGAGAAGTCCAATAACTCATTCTGGGGCACATAGCCAGTAAATATCAGAAGCAAAATTTGAACTCAGATCTTCCTGGTCAGGAAACTGGCTCTCTTTCCACTATGCCAGACAGCCCCCCTTCCTACAAACACTAATGTAGTGTGTATTTTAATTTTAAATCTAAGAATTTTTTATTTTTTGTTTGAGATTGTATTTTTACATAAAATCCAAGACTTTGATTTTTGTTCGAGAAAAGATCTTCAAGAAAGAAGCTTGATGACTCCTAAAACCAGAGAATGAATTGTTGCAGAAAGATGCTGGAAAAACCTACACTACGTCAAGATCAAGAATGAACTTTGGATATGATTGATTGAACTGAACTTTGATTGAACATTTATTGTAAATGTACACATTTATGCCAAAAGGGACTGCCCCTAATTTGGCTTTCTGTCAATGTGCCTAGCAAAACATTGGTTTTGCTTTCTTTCTTTTCTATTCCTCCCTAACTACTGTAACTTCTTAGAAAACTGAATATTGTATACATCCTGTAATTTGAAGTGCGTTTAGGACTACAAGATGGGGAGACTAGTCTCCCAATGATCATCAGGGGGGATTGTGAACCTTAAAAAATTCTCAGACCCTACTTCATAAGGTTAGGATTGTAAACCTTAAAAATTCTCCATTTGGGCAGTGAAGGTACTTAGATCAGGAATGTGAGAACTCTACTTCACCATACTTAAGCATGCTTTAGGGGAAGATAAAGTTGTAAACTCTTTGCTGAACAATGAAAAGTACTTAAACCCATACTTATAGTAAGACAAAAAGTTCTTAAGCCATGCCTATTTTTAGATCTAATACAAAAGGGTGCTAAGTACCTATAAAGGTCAGGCAACTTGTGAATTTACAAGGAACAAAGAGCTGAGAAACTTACTCAGAGCTTTCCTGGTGTGAATTACTCAAAAATTTACACCTTCTTAGGTGTGGACTAAGAATGGTCTGTCCGTTGAAAAACATCTACTGTGATTGGTAGATGGGAGAACTTAGGGGAGGTGACATGGGAGAAAATTCCCTATATAAGGAGATGACAGTCTCCTTAAAAAGACAGTCTCTTGAAAACAGGCTCTGAAGGAGGCTGTTGGGAGAGAGCTCTGGAAACAGGCTCTTGGGACAGTCTCTTGAGGACAGTCAGAAGAATCTCTCTCTGGAGAAGGATGGCTGACTGAACTGGTGTCTATATTCTTGCTTGGACAGATCTTGTAGTGAGTGATTAAGGACTGACTGATCTCTCTCTTAAGACTCAGGTCTAGGCCATGTTGGCTTAAGGCCCTTCATACTTATTCCTTTCTTATTCTCTCTCTTTCTTAATTCCTCATTATATTAATTAATTAAAATCTCTATAAAACCCAGTTGACTTCGGTATATTTCATAATTGGAAATATTTCCCTGGCAACCACCTTATATATTGATTTAAAAACAAGACACTGTAGTGAAACATATTTTCTGCAGTCACAATTTACTCATCCACTCTTTTATCTACTACAATTTATATCTTCCACTATTTTAACCACTACAGCTTACTGCCTCAACTATTTTATTTATCACAAGTGCCTACTGAGTGCAGAGAACTGTGTTAGGCAGTGCTGCAGAGTTTCACTTTGAGCCTGCCTTTTTGGAGTTTCCAGTCTAGTCGAGATACAGCTAATTATAACTCACAATGTTGCATGTTGAGTACACAAGAAGACATAAATAGGGCATGCTGTGTCCCCAGCAATGAGGGAATGGCTAAATCAATTATGGTATAGGGATGTAAATGTATCAAAGAAATCGTGGAAAATGGGTGCTTGCATAGGAAAGCCAGTGTAAACTGAGTCAAGGAGATCTTTTAAGAGACTCTTGTGGTCTCAGACACTTCTTAACTGTGTGACCCTGAGCAAGTCATTTAACCCCAATCACTGAGCCCTTCCCACTTTTCTGTCTTAGAATTGATGCTAAGGTGAAGGTGAGGGTGAGAGAGACAGAGACAGAGACAATCTTATGTCAGTCCAAGCAGATGAGAGTGAAGATCTATAACAGGATGCTGGCAGGAGAAATAGAAAGGAAGGAGCCCACAGAAAGGATGTTTCAGAGGTGTTAGCCACTGAATGGATTAGAGAAACAAAAGAAAGAGTCAGAGAGGCAGACAGAGAGCCAAAGACTGAGAGAGAGACACACACACACAGAGACAGAGAGGGGGAGAAAAAGAGAGAAACAGAGAGACTGAGAGAGACAGAGAGAGGGGGGAGGGAGAGACAGACAGACAGACAGACAGACAGACAGACAGACAGAGAGAAGATGGACAAAGGAATGCCCTTGACAAATACACAAAAGGAGTTTAAGATGGAATTTGGCTCAGTGTCTGGCACATAGTAGGTGTTTAATAAATGTTGCTTGATTGATTGATGGGAAAAGGAGATGAAGAGAGAGAAGAGGAGAGGGAGGAGAATGGCATGTCCCTGAAGGTAAGGGAGGAAAGCACAAGCAGTAGTTGGCAGTGTCAACAACCTGCCAAGTGGAGGAGACTAAGAGTGAAAAACTAACTCTTGGCTTTCAGATCCCCGGAAACTCTGGAAAAGCACAGTGTCAATAGAGTAGTGGAGAGAGAAGCCCAGGTATAAGTTCTCCAAGACAAGAAACAGTGGCTTCCTTGTGAGAAGAGTGGGAACTTAGATATAATGTATGCAGAAAATATTCTCAGAGAATTGAGCAGGGATGGGAAGAAGAGTTGGGGAAATACCAGCAAGAATGGCGGGGGTCCGGTAGAAAGAAACCAGGATCCCAGGTTCAAATCCTGCCTCCTAAGAGCTTTAGTGCCTGGGAGAGCTGGGGCAAGTCCTCTCGCTTTCCCGGGCTCCAGTTTCTTGCTTTGTAAAATGGGGCGGGGAGGAGCTGGGCTCCTAGGATGCCACGAGAAAGCGAGCTCTCGAAGAGAAGAGAGACTTGGTGGTCACTAGAGGGGGCCATTGGATCAAAGGAAGATGTGGGCTTGCTCAAAGAGCCCGGAGAAGAGGGCGGGGCCAAGGAATGGCCAGAGAGAGAAAGGAAGGGAAATGAAGGGATAAAGGAATAGAGTTGGGGAAGCCTTGGAACTTCGAGCATGGAATAGCGGCAGATCCAGGAAGCTCTTTAGAACAGTCAGAGCTGGGAGGGTCCTTCAAAGCCGGAATGGCAGCGCGGGGAGGGACCTTATGTAACCCCTGGCTGGAGCAGCTTGGGTTTTCCCCCTGCAATTTCCTGGATCAACGGATCCCGGAAAGAATGCAGCCCTGGCATGGCCAGTTAACGTCGGCGGGGTTTTCTGAGCCTGGGAGTGGGGCATTTTAAAAACAAAATCCCTGCGGGCTGGGGAGAGAAGCTAAAAAGGCTCCTGAGTCACCAGAGGTCAGGAACGGGAGAGATGGCGGGCGGTCAGGACCTGAGCCCGGGGCGGGTGGGGATTCCCTCTCCCGTCTCATTCCTGCCCCTCCCTTAAAGGCATCTGATCACGCGGACAGTTAATCAGGAGGAGACCTGCCACCTAGCTCCCTACTGGAGGAGGTGAAGAGCCACCTCCAGCCACACAAAAGGACAGGGGGACCTGGAGCTCAGGGAGATGATTTCTCCCTTCTCTCCCCACTGGACTCTCCAGGCCAAGCGGTGCATGGCACAAAGCCTTTGGGCGTGCTTCTCTTTGTGATGACAGTAAAAGTCAGAGCTGCAAAAGAACAGGGTGGGAGAGCCCAGAATGCAGACCCCACCCTCCAGAAGCCTACCAAGAAATGTATTCTGGTCTGTCTGGGACTGAGGGGTCTTCTCGGGGTCATGGTGATGATAGGATGAGGGAGGAGGGAAGGAAGGAGGGAGAGAGAGGGGGGGAGAGAGAGAGAGAGAGAGAGGAGAGAGAGAGAGAGAGAGAGAGAGAGAGAGAGAGAGAGAGAGAGAGAGAGAGAGAGAGAGAGAGAGAGAGAGAGAGAGAGAGAGAGAGAGAGAGAGAGAGAGGGAGGGAGGGAGGGAGGGAGAGGGAGAGGGAGAGGGAGAGAGAGAGAGAGAGAAGGAGGGAGGGAGGGAGAGAGAGATGAAAAAAGAGGAAAAGAGAAAGATAAGAAAGGAGAGAAGAGAAATTAGAAATGGGAGACAAGATAAGGGAGGGAAGACCATGCAGTCCAGAGAGGGGGTGTCATCCACAAACCAAGCGAGCTATTAATGATGGTGGAATTAAACATATTAAACATTAAACATACCCTTAGACAAACAGAGAAAGACAGGAGGCGATGTGGGGACCAGGTAAGAACTATCCATGCATGTACTAAAGGACTGCAAAGGCCTTAGGACTCTCTAAGGACAGCTAGTTCCTGTCCACACATGAGCAGTTATCTAAGGTTGAAGCTCAGAGCTTGGAGTCTCAGCTACTGGCTTGCCCAGCTATTTCTTAGTCCCTTAGTCCCATTGTAAAGCACTTAGAGGTGAGGGTTGGAGGACACAATCCTATTTAGAATACAGAACATAGAGTTCAGAAATGGGCAGGATCTGGGAACCTAGAACATAAGACCAGCAAGGCTACTTAAAACAAGGAATATGTATTCTTAGCTGGGAAGCCCCTTAGGGCATAGAATGCTAGAGTTGGAAGAGAACTTAAACTGCAATTTCATGACCAAGAGGAACCTTATGACATAAAACATAGATAGCCAAACTGGTAGTGTCAGGGAAGGAGATCCTCTGATCCTGCCTCCTCACATTAGAGATGAAGAAACTGAGGACAAGGAAGGTTCAATAACGTTTTCTAGCTATTGAGTACAGCTGGTTAAGCCAGCTCTCTCATTGAATTGTCCCTGACATCCAGTCCTGTCCTTTCTCAGAAACAACCAAAAGTAAGTGAAGGCAAGATGTGACCAAGAAGCTTCTAGTAATCCAGTTTTTTTCTGGAAGGAAAATAGGTGAGGACAAGAAAAGTGAGGTAGGAGTAGAAAGATGGATTGGACCCAGATCATAGAGAGCCTCACTCCCAAGGTGGCACTGCTCTGGAGCTTCTGCTTGTCCTCAAACACCATTGGTTCTCCACTTTTCTGGAACCATATTTGCATCCCCAAGATGACTTCAATTCTTCATATTTTACCTCCTTCTCATCATTAGGAAATTGTGCCCATAAAATCCAACCACAAAATCATAATCCCTTTCCCCTCCCCTTATGTAGCATAACTGGTCCTAACCATATGAAGTTGCCATCTATGGCAGTATAACTCCCATTATATTCCTGAGTCTTCTTTTAGGCTCTGGAAGTCTTGACCTGGAATACTCTAGGAGCCTCCCAGATATCTGGAGCTAGAACTGCAAGGAACTTCATAGAAAATGTAGACCAACTGCTTCCTTTTGTAGCTCAAGAAGCTAAGACCCAGGGAGCCTGAATGACTTGCTCAATGTTACCCAAATAGTAAGAGAGAGAACCAAGATCTGAACCCAGGGCCCCTGTTGTTTCTAGTGCTCTGAACTTCTTTCTAGTGCCCATCCCAATCAACACATAGTCTGCCTACTTCCTCAGGCCAGGAATCATGCCCTTTGTTTCAAAATATCAACTATCTAGATACAAGCTGGATGCACCCAATCAGTGGCCAAGGTCTGTTGATTCTACCTACTTAATATTTCTGGTGCATGCCCCCCTTTCCCCTCTAACACTGCCACCATCCTAGTTCAGGCTCTCATCACCACATACCTAGACTACTGCAACGGCTACTAGTGGGTCTGCCTGCCTCAAATGTCTCTCCATTACAGTCCATCCTCCCGATCCTCCATTCCAGCACCAAAATAATATCCCCCCAAATCACAGGACTGACCATGTTATCACCACCACCACCATCAATTGACTCCAGAGGTCCTCTTCTCTATCAGGTTCAAATATAAACTAAATGAGCTTTGATTAGAAGACTTCTGCAGCCCTTTCCAGCTCAAAAAATTCCTAAGGCAAGATCATTTCCTCATCCACAGCCAGGCCATGAAATGGGCTCTCTCTCTATTTCCAGGGAAGGCAAAAGCAGGCATAGGGCTAGTGTCCAGAGACAGGAGGACATGATCAGTAGCTTCTGTGGTGATTGAGCTGAGATGGAGAAAAAGTACTTGGAGGGCTTGTCTTGAGGGCAGGATGCATGATGGTTCAGGTCTTTCTTTAGCACAGCCAAGTCCTCATGGTTGGAAATCAGTCCATTGGCAAGTATTTCCTTGTCTGAGCCTGGGAACAGTTGGGGATACAAATTTCAAACACTCATCCTTTAGCTGATCCAACAACCAGTGGAGGAATCCTCCCTACAACAATCCTTACAAATCGTCCTTCCATCTCCACTCTAATACCTACTGGGTCAGAGAACTCACCACCTTTCTGTCCCTGATATGGCATAATCCTAGATCTCAGATTTGAATAGATTCAAGAAGGACCCAAAGAAGAAACTCCTACCAAAGGGCCATCCCTGACAGCCACTCCTCTCTAGAGAGATCCAAAACGCTCCCTTGGACTAAGGAGTGGCAGACACCCAATTTCCGATCCCGGGGCCATGTTCCTACTACGGATTTATCATTCTGAGGGCAAAACCAGAGAACAGAGCCAGGAGGAGCTTGGGAGAATGAGAGAATAAGGCAAAAACGAACCAATTCCTGTCCATAGGGTGTTCCATGATGAGAGACAACATATATACCAGGAGTCCCCAAACTATGGCCCATGGGCCACATGTGACACCCTGGGGCCATGTATCCAGCCCCCACCACACTTCTAGAAGGAGCACCTCTTTCATTGGTGGTCAGTGAGAGGAGCACTATATGTGGCAAGACCACAAAGCACAGCGTCGCTCACGTACAGTACTACTTTCAGTGACATAATCCTTTGGGTGGCACCTTAGAACGAGGCACTGGGCAAAGGATTATGTGGCTGCACAATGGAAGATGTCAGCATGGCAAGCAGTGACTTGGGGGAGGGGATTCCACACTGTGTATACTGCTGCCCAGTTAGGGTTAGAGTTAGGGTTAGGGTTTGGGTTAGGGTTAGAGTTAGGGTTAGGGTTGGGGTTAGGGTTAGGGTTTGGGTTAGGGTTAGAGTTAGGGTTAGGGTTTGGGTTAGGGTTAGAGTTAGGGTTAGGGTTAGGGTTAGGGTTAGGGTTGGGGTTAGGGTTAGGGTTAGGGTTAGGGTTTGGGTTAGAGTTAGGGTTAGGGTTTGGGTTAGGGTTAGAGTTAGGGTTAGGGTTAGGGTTTGGGTTAGGGTTAGAGTTAGGGTTAGGGTTGGGGTTGGGGTTAGGGTTTGGGTTAGGGTTAGAGTTAGGGTTAGGGTTGGGGTTAGGGTTAGGGTTTGGGTTAGGGTTAGAGTTAGGGTTAGAGTTAGGGTTAGGGTTAGGGTTAGGGTTAGGGTTTGGGTTAGAGTTAGGGTTAGGGTTTGGGTTAGGGTTAGAGTTAGGGTTAGGGTTAGGGTTTGGGTTAGGGTTAGAGTTAGGGTTAGGGTTAGGGTTTGGGTTAGGGTTAGAGTTAGGGTTAGGGTTGGGGTTTGGGTTAGGGTTAGAGTTAGGGTTAGGGTTGGGGTTGGGGTTAGGGTTAGGGTTAGGGTTAGGTTTTTATGGTCTGGCCCTCCAACAGTCTGAGGGACAGAACTGGTCCCCTGTGTAAAAAGTTTGGGGACCCCTGATGTATACAAAGGCAAAATAATTAAATACAAACCAGACAGAAATAAACATAAGGAGATTGTGGGTGGGACATTAGCATCTGTGGGTTTTATACAGAAAGTAAGGCTTAACCTGAACTTTGAAGGAAATTGAGGGGTCTGAGAGGAAGAGGGAGAGCATTACAGACGTGGGAGACAGTCATTGCAAAGGCAAACAGAAGGGAGATGAGACATGACGGCGACTTTGGCTGACCTAAAGAGGAATAATGGAAAACAAAGGGGGATAACGTTAAATAATGCTGGAAAAGATAGGTGGGAGGAGCTAGGCTATAAAAGGCTCTAAATGCCAAATGAAAAGTCTGTGTTGGATCCCACAAGTAATAGGGAGCCAATATCGTTTATTGAACAGAGGAGTTACATGGTCAGCCTTGAATTTTGAGGATACAAAGCATAGACTGGAGTGGGAGAAATATGAGGCGGAGAGGCCAATTAGAAGGTAAGACAGATAAGAGGAGAAATAGGAGAGAATAGTGTCTTCACAGGGAAGAGAAAATGCCTCAGATGCCAGTGTGATCAGAGTCTTCAAAGCCAAAGACAGGTCAGGAAACAGGAATGATAAATAAATTAATCTTAGCGTTAGTGATTAGGAAGTCTTTGAGGGAGGTGTTTCAGTTGAATGGTAGAGACTAGAAGGCAAATCGTAGGGGGGTGAAAATAAGGAGGAGGCAAAGGGTGTGGATCATCTTTTCTAGAAGCTTGGAACTGCAAACAGGAAGAGAAATATGGAGAGAGAAGAACCAAGGGAGGTTGTTGTTATTTTTTTAAAACCCTTGCCTTCCATCTTGGAGTCAATACTATATTGGTTCAAAGGCAAAAGAGTGGTAAGGGTTAGGCAATGGGGGTTAAGTGACTTGCCCAAGGTCACATAGCTAAAACATGTCTGTGGTCAGATTTGAACCCAGGACCTCCTGTCTCTAGGCCTGGCTATCAATCCACTGAGATACCCAGCTGCCCCCTTGGTTTTTCTTTTTGTTTTTTGTTTTTTTTTTTAAGGATAAGGAGAACTGGGACTGTTTGTAGGCGACAGGAAAGGAGCCAGCATAGATAGATAAGGAGAGACTGAAGATTAAAGAGAGGGGAGAATCCCAAGGGCAAATCTCCAAATAACACTAGACTTATGGCCTAGATGAGCCTCCCTAGACTTATGTTAGAAAAAAAGGAATTCTACTTCTTCCTAGAAGCAGCAGCAACAACTATGCCTATATGGCAGCAAGGCCAAGTGGTGTCAAGGTAAGACTGAGACTGGACCTCAGTTCCCTATCTGTCTTCTCTCCTTTGTGGTTTGTTTGTTTGTTTTTTTCCCTACATAAGGGTTAGTGATTCCAAGATGGAACCATGGCTGCCACTTCTTGAATCTAAGTGGGCAAGAGCTCCTGGGACTGGGTGCTGGTCTCCTAGCAGGACAAAGTCCCTGAACTATCTCAGAGGAGACCTAGCCATGCCCAGGCTTTCCAGAAGATATGGTGCTTAGACATCACAGAGTAAGGTGAAGGTGAAATTTCTATTCAGTAAAAACATCAAGCACTTCCTTTTTCATAAAAAGAACAATCTCCCAAGAAAGCAGAATAGAAATCATGTTCCAACTATTAGCAACATTTAGGTTTTAAGTGTTTCTTTTGTGGTAAAGGAAATAAATAGCTGTCCTATCCCTCATCTACTTTGTTACACTGAATACTTTCTAGAAGTAACTTCATGAATATCCTTTTTTTTTTTTTGGAAACACTTTCTGTCTTAGAATTGATACTAAGTATTGATTCTAAGGCAGAAGAGTGGTAAGGGCTAGGCAATTGGGATTAAGTGATTTGCCCATGGTCACACAGCTAGGAAGTGTCTGAGGTCAGGTAGTTTCGCTGGGGTATGGCCACTGCTCATGCTAGACCTTCTTAGAGCTGCAAATGACAGTTGGGTAATAAGTGGACACCACAGGTGGATGAGCAGCCCTGAAAAGGGCTCAACCCAGGGGTACTAGTCCTCCCCGCACACCCCAGACACTCTAAGAGCTGGGAATACAGAAAGAGGCATATGACAGTCCCTGCCCTCAAAGATCTTACAGTCTCATGGAGGAAACAGCATGCAGACAAATGCTAACAAAGCAAGCTATATAAAGAGAAGCCTTCCTAGATAACGCAGCAAGGGATACTAAGGAAGAGAAAGAGGTATAGTATGTGCCAAGTGAATGTATAGTTAGAAATTCTTGAACCCCTAAGACTACATTACCCAAAATTCCTTTCTGCATATTTTGGATTTTCTTTTGCAAATTGATTCATATAGCTCATAACTCATAACTCATGTATCCCTGTGTGATTCCTATGTGTGGCCCTGTATCCTCATGGGAGGGGGGGATATATTATTATTCACTTCAGGGTGGGCTATGTTATTATCATGAACTTTTATTTGAATTTGATTAATTTTAGGATAAGAGACTTGCTACCTCCCAGAATCCAGAAGGCACCATGAAGCTGTCTGCAGAGACCACATGCTGCACCAGAAGATCCAGAGTGAACTTTGGGATGTGAATTGAACTGTTATGGGAGGTTGAAATGCTTTTGTTTTAAATGTATACTCTTATGCCAAAGGGGACTTCCCCCAAATTGGCTTTTTGTCAACCTAGTAATCATTGGTTTTGTTCTTTTTTCCTTTTATCCACAAATAATTGCAATGTATAAGTTAGTTATGTTTCCATGATCCTTTTGGGGAGACTGGTCTCCCACCAGGATCAAAGGGGGGAATGTATAGTTAGAAATTATTGAATCCCTAAAACTACATTACCCAAAATTCCTTTCTGTATTACCTAGAATTCTTTTCCCTTTTCCTGTGTCCTGATGGTATTTAAGTTTGCTGTAACTCCTCCCATGCTCTCTTTTACTTGTGACCGGACTGACTGAGTTCAGGTAATTCTTTTTCTTTAGTTATTATTAATAAAACTTTATAAAATATAATACTTAGGTATTATATATTAATTTTAATCATCACATGGGTTAACCCACTTCAACTACTATCCCACCCCCATCCCACTCTGGTGGAGACAGTCCAGGACCAAGTACTGAAGATTCCTGGGAATATTACTGCCTCCCAACCACCACCCTCAACTACTAGCTCTGCTTCCCATTCATTGCCCACAGCCATCATGGAGGAAGCAGTTTTGTGAAGGTACCCACTACCCCCACAAACACCAAGGAGGAGGTCAGCCCCAAAGCCATGGAAATAGCAACGTCTCACAGACCACCACCCAAGCTCCCAGACAGGCCTTGGCAGTGACCATCCAAGAAAGCAACTCTCTTAGAGCTGTGACTCGTGCGACAGCTTCTGCTGGTGACGCAGCACCCACTTCTCAGCACCACATCTACAGACATTCTCACCAGCAGCAGCAGCAGGCTTGGTACTATCAAAGGGTCTGGCATCAGAAATGGGTTTGGTTGTGACACTCAAGAAGAGGTATTGCCATCTGCTTTGCTACTATCCCCTAAGAACCAGCATCAGTGACTCAGATCTGATGTTTCCTCTAAGGTGTCATCTTCTTCAATATACTCTCCATTTACTCAAAAATGTTTATAGCAGTACTTTTTGTGATAGCTGAGATTGGAAATAAAGTGTGTGCCCATCAGCTGGTGAACGGCTATACACAAGGTAGTTCATGAATGTAATGGAATTTCACTGTGTTGTGAGAAACTATGTGTGTGATGAATACAGAGAAGCCTAGGGAAAATCTATATGAACTGATGCAAAATGAAGTCAGCAGTCAAGAAACCAATATTAATAATAACTACAATACAAATGACTTCAGTGGGGAGGGTGGGTACAAGGGAGCCATACGCACAAAAATCAGAAGTAAATGCATCAGGGGACAATGAGGTAGTTTGGTTTATAGAGCTCCAGGCCTAGAGACAGGAGGTACTGGGTTCAGATCTGGCTTCACATACTTTCTAGCTGTGTGACCCTGAGCAAGTCACTTAACCCCTATTGCCTAACCCTTACCTCTCTTCTGCCTTGGAACCAATACACAGTAGTGCTTTTAAGACAGAAAGTAAAGGTTTAGAAAAAAAGGGAAATGTATCCGAATTTAAAAGATCAAATAGAATTTCAATGAAGAGATATGAGGGGACACTCCCTACCCACTTCTTCATGAAGGTAGGAAGTCCACAGGTATGATGCATTGCACATGTTTCCAGTCTTTTTCAGTGTATTGATTTTTTTTCTCTCCAAAAATTACACTTTGTCATATGGCATCACTCTCTAGGAAGGGGGATAATATTTTTGAGATAATGATGTAAGAGCAAAAGATAACAGTAAAAAACATATTTTTAAAAGATCATGCAGAGCTATTTGGCTCAGTATATAGAGAGCCAGGCCCAGAGATGGGAGGTCCTAGGTTCAAATCTGGATTCAGATGCTTCCTAGCTATATGACTCTGGACAAGTCACTTAACCCCAATTCCTACCCTTTATTAGTCTTCTGCCTTGGAACCAATACTTAGTATTGGTAAGGATTTAAAGGTAAGATAAGGATTCAAAAATATGTATGATTCCTTTATAGATGAAAAACAATTTTATTTAATTTGTTTTAATAATCAAGACAAAATAAAGTGTCTCCTTACCAAGATGTCTACTTAAGGGCAACTAAATAGTGCAGTGGATAGAATGCTGGGCCTGGAGTCAGGAAGACTCATTTTCATGAGTTCAAATCCAGCCTCAGATACTAACCATGTGTCTCATCTGCTAGACCAGTGATGGAGAACCTAAATTTTAGAGGGGTGGGTGATGTGAGAAATGTCCTCAGGCACATGTAGAGTTGGATAAGGGTGCAGCCTGGCCCCCTGTCCCTCTGGCTTTCTAGTAGTGAATTCCGGAGAACTCTGTGCTGGGGATATAGCACATGTGTCCACAGAGAGGGCTCTGAATGCTCCCCCGGCACACATGCCATAGGTTCACCACCACAGCACTAGACCATGGTACCTTCATCATTATCATCATGTCATTGTTATTACTATTTCATTAATAGTAATTACTAGCTATACTGATACCTGTGTGACCCTAGGCAAGTCATTAACTTTTTGTCAGTTTCCTCATCTGTAAAATAATCCAGAGAAGAAAATAGCAAACCATTCCAGTATATCTTTGCCAAGAAAACCCCAGATTGGGGTCATAGAGTCAAATATGACTGAAAGGACCTAACAAACACTCTGTAAAGCTCTTTGTTCCTCCCATGGGAAATCATATATCATAAGATTCCAGTGGAAGAGATAGTTGCTACAGTCAGTTGTCAACTAGCATTTATGAAGTGCTCAATTCTGAGGGCAAAAAAGGAAAGCAAAAACTCAAAACAGTCCCTGGAGCTCAAGGAACTCCCAGTCTACTGGACCAAGAGCTTCCCCCAGGCATTGCTCTTTGTAGGTAATGCCCTATCAAGCCTAAAATGCCACAGAGGCTCCATATTCAATCCACAGCCACTCCCAAGAGTTCAGTCTAGCTCTACACTCAGGAAAACCAAATAGACCTAGAATGTCGACTTTAAATCGGTCAATAACTAGGCATTTATTAAGACCCAACATTCTGCCAAGCTCTGAGGCAGCACAGAAAGGACAAAAAAATTCTTCTTGTCCTCAAGGGAGTTCACATTTTCATGGGGCAGAAGATATGGAAACAATTTTTAATTATGCAAATAAAATACATAAATTATTACACATGTCCAAGGTATGTGTGCAGAGTGAATGGAAGATAATCTTAGAGAGTAGGCGCATGTAAGAAGGGAGGGAGAGAGAAAGATCTCCTGATATGGATGACGTTTGAGCTGTTGCTTAAGGAAGTTGGAGAAATCTAAGAGGCAGATGTGGGAGAGGAAGTGCATTCCAGGCATGGCAATCTGCCTGTAAAGAGGTATGAAGCTGGGAGGCCTAGTGACACATGCAAAGGACAGCAAGTAAGCCTTGTAACTGGGACAGAGTTCCTGGGGACCAATAAAGTGTGGGAAGACTGGGAAGAAATGAAGGAGCCAGG